>NW_015166446.1:614999-631826 GCF_001447785.1 Gekko japonicus | reverse complement strand
TTTACAATTTAGCAACTCTGTCCAGAGCTGCACAGTTAATCTTACACAGGTAGCATGTGACCAGCTAGACACAGGAGAAAGGCTTGGAGTCCAGTTTACCATAATCCAGACACTATTTATAAACAAGAATAAGGTTTATTCAGTAGAGAACTTTAGCACAGACTAGAAGGATTCAAAATAACAGCCTAGGCAAGTCTTGCCTTAACTAAACAGTAAGAAACATATTTACTAACATCAGGGTAGTGTCCCAAAGTTCAATATAGTCTATTGGAAGAGTCCAGGTATCTTGAGAAACAATAGTTCCATCCTTGCAAGCATATGGTCAGCTCACAAAGGAGCCCTTTGTTCTTCCTGGGGCAGCATTTCCCAGGTGCAGTTCTACAGCAGAGAAAGAGCAAGAGAAAATCTGACTCTCCTCCAAGGGTCAGACAATTAAGAACCCCAATCTAATCATAATCAGCTGTGGCCGTCAGCCAATCACAGGTAGACAGGGGGTGTCCAACTTTTGGGTTGTCATAGCAATGGGCCTGGGGAACACCCTCTGCAGTCGAATGATCCCCAAAGTCCAACCCACCCATGGCCTACGTGACATGAGCCCTGTAACCTTAGAGCAGGCTCCTTGAAGTCTAGGACTTCCACTTAGAGGTGTGAAGAATGTGTGGTTATATGGCAGGCAATGGAGCTTCTCTGACCAAATGGTCAGCCATCTGGCTTGCAACAGGAAACAAGGTATCAGAAGACATTCCAAGGGGGGAGGCAGGGGTTTATAGGAATCAATATTTCTATACAGTAGTTTCATTTCAAGGTTACCTAGTTCTTCCTTTGAGAGGTACTTTGTTTAATATATTTCAGCACTAACACAGTTCTTATTCGTGTTTCCTCTGGAGGACAGTGTTTGCTTAAAGTTTCTAGATTTCTCCCTTCTAGGTTTCCCTTTAGACATTGCAACTTTTCACTAACTCCTGAGGAGTCTAAGCTTCTCCCCTTTATCACAGACCAAGGTTCTCTTCCCAACCCCTTTCACCGGAAGGAAGTTATTCTCCTTGTTCCTAAGAAGCAATCACTCCTTTTACTATTTGGCTTGTCTGGGAGTTCTCTCTAACTACCTGGACCTTCTGCCACATCCTTCTCCAGTATCCTTTGTCTGTATAAGGCTGATCTGTAGCTTTCCTGATTGAGAATCTAAATTCTCCCTCAAAACAGTTTTAATATATTTAAGACAATGGGGTTTCTCTTCTTATCTCTGTAGAAGCACTTTTCTGACTATTGCTTGTCAGAAAACACTGACTCCCAAATGTCTCCTCCCTCAGAAGCCAAATCCTCTGGCTACTGATCCAGATGCTAGTTTTCAGACCAAGACCAAAAGTGTCTCAAAAGGTGAAAGACTTTTTTGCCTTTCAGATCAGCTATTTTATTTGTTCTCTCAGTTGATGCTGGCCAAACAGAAAGTGAACGGAGCAGCCAATCACATAAGCTCCTCTCTCCAGGGTAGATTCTTGAACTTCCTGACTCTCTGATACAAGCAGCATTTTTTAAAAGCCTGCTTTTCTGTGCGATCCATCACACCCGTCTTGATGGACATACCGTTATTCAACTGACCCACGAAATGCAGTATGACATTTTCTGGGAGGGGCTGTAAGTGGGTGAGAATAACTGGCAACAGGGGAAGGCCTAGTCCAGCTTCACAGAGTCATCATTTTTGGCGTGCACAGGAAATAATGGCATCATGTTGCTGGCCACACAGAATGCTCTGGTATTTGGGCAAAAACTCTATGTTAGGAGCTGTTTTTACCAAAGAGTTTTTACCCAAATACCACAGTGTCCCACATTGGTGGTGTGATGACATCACTTCCACTGTGCACCAGAAGTGGAGTTACCGTGTTGAGCATGATGTCACTGCCATGCCAGGCTAGGCCTTCTCCTACTACCAGTAAGTCACCCACCAGCCAGCTGATCAGCAGTGCGGGAGAGGCATCTGAAGATGAGGGATCCTCCAGCAGGGGCTCAGCAGTCCTACTGAAGGCTCAAAATGGCAGTCTGGGCATATTTCTGGATCTGGCTCCTATACCCAGATAGTGATGAGGAGCAAGAGTGCCTTTTACGATCTTAGTGACATTTTTTTCTTTAAAAGCTCTGATTAGGCCTGAGTTATTCATGACTTGCAGTACAATCCTACGCAGACTTACTTCAGTCTAACTTCATTGAATTCAAGCCCCTGGAACTCAGTAGACTTAAAGTGGAATAATAACTCTGCAAAAGACTGCTAGTGACTTCCAGATTGGGCTATTGTAACATGCTCTGTGTTAGCCTGTCTTCGCAGATTTCATGGAAATTAGTGTTCTTATGGGGAATGAAAATTTCTTTCCCCAAAATCTCTCTCTCTCTCTTTACAAAAATAGCCTCTTATTCTCTTTCTTCTCTTTTAGAAGAGGGATTTCTCTTTGATGAGAAATCAGTGCACCCTTTTGTAACTTCATGCCTTGTTGTTGTTTTATGCTGCACACCACAAGGTGGTTATCTGTAATCTGTAAAACTGTAATCAAAGATAGAATTGTTAGGCACATAGAGGGACAAAGCCTGCTGAGGGAAAGCCAGCACGGCTTCTGCAAAGGGAAGTCCTGCCTCACCAACCTTTTGGAGTTCTTTGAGAAAGTGAACAAGCATGTAGATAACGGTGACCCGGTAGACATTATATACCTGGACTTTCAAAAGGCTTTTGACAAGGTACCTCACCAAAGACTCCTGAGTAAACTTAGCAGTTATGGGATAAGAGGACAGGTACCCTTATGGATTAAAAAGTGGTTAAATGACAGGAAGCAAAGGGTAGGAATCAATGGATGGTTCTCAGAATGGAAGTAAGTAAGCAGTGAGGTCCCACAAGGATTGGTATTGGGGCAGGTAATATTTAATTTATTCATCAGTGATCTGGAACTGGGGGTGAGTAGTGTAGTGGCCAAGTTTGCAGAGGACACCAAATTATTCAGGATGGTGAAAGCCATGGCTGACTGTGAAGAGCTCCAAGAGAACCTCTACAGACTGGATGAGTGGGCAACAATGTGTCAAACGAAGTTCAGTGTTGGTAAGTATAAAGTGATGCACATTGGGACAAAAAAAAATCCCAACTTCAAGTATAGGCTAATGGGGTCTGAACTTGCTGAAACTGAGAGGAGAAAAGATCCTGGGGTGGTAGTGGATAACTCATGGAAAGTGAACCAACTAAATGGGGGGAAAAATTGGCAGACTTTAAAATACATGAAAGCATCCTCTATGAAGGAAAATCTTTTTAAAATGTGCCACTGATGGTATCTAACATCGGATAGATTGGCACGTTATTACTCACTCCTCAAATAAATGCTGGAAGTGCAACACAAAAATAGGTACTTTTTATCACGTATGGTGGACTTGCGAGAAAATAAAAACATTCTAGAAAGAAATTCACAACATTATATCGCAGATAATGAAAATTAATTTACCATTTCAGCCTGAAATGTTTTTATTATGTAGCATGCCAGATGTATTAAAGAAAGAAGATGCTAATTTATGCACGCATCTAATAACAGCAGCAAGAATGACATTTGCTAGATACTGGAAGAAAGAAGACTGCCCGACTCAGGAGGACTTTATAACAAAAATTTTAGATGTAGCAGATATGGACAATCTGACTTTGAAAATCCACGGAAGAGAAGATGGGATTTTTCAAAATAGATGGGGAAAAGTTTACGAGTGGTTGGACTCACGAACATAAAAGTCAAAAATTTGTTTCTCGTATCCTTGATAAAATCTGTGTATAATCGGAAAGGGGCATTATGTTCTTTAAATGTTTATGTATGTTTGTGGTGGGTTGTTGAGTTTAAAATAAATAAAAATAAGTAAAAAAGAAAAAGAAAAAAGAAAGTGTCAACCCGGTGTGCTGCAGCAGTGAAAAGGGCAAACTGTGTGTTAGGGATTATTAGGGAAAGGATTGAGAATAAACGGCTGATGTCCATGCCCCTGTATAGATCTATGGTGCAGCATCGTTTGGAATCCTGCATACAGTTCTGGTCCCCATATCTCAAAAAGGACATTGCAGAGCTGGAAAAAGTGCAGAGGAGGGCGACCAAAATGATCAGGAAGTTGTAAGACCTTCCCTAAGAGGAAAGGCTGAAGAGTCTGGGACTATTCAGTTTAGAAAAGGAATGACAAAGGGGAGGGGACATGATAGGGGTTTATAAAAGTATGCATGGGGTGGAGAGAGTTGACAAAGATAATTTTTTTTCTCCCTCTCCCAAAATACTAGAACTTGAGGGCATCCAATGAAACTGATGGACAGTAGGTTCAGGATGGTCAAATCACAGAATCATAGAGTTGAAAGGGACCTCCAGAGTCATCTACTCCAACCCCCTGCACAATGCAGGAAATTCACAGATACCTCCCCTCCACACCCTCAGTGACCACTGTTCCATGCCCAGAAGATGCGATGACGAAAGACTCCAGGATCCCTGGCCAAATCAGCCTGGGAAAAAATCGCTTCCTAACCCCAAAGTGGCAATTAGCATTTCCATGGGTGTGTAAGAAAGGGCCACAAGAACTAAGCACTGAGACTACCCTTCCTGCCCTCCCTCTCATGATCTGCCTAAATTCACAGAATCTGCATTGCTGTCAGATGGCCATCTAGCTTCTGTTTGAAAACCTCCAAAGAAGGAGAGCCCACCACCTCCTGAGGAAGCCTGTTCCACTGAGGAACCCCTCTAGCTGTCAGGAAGTTCTTCCTAATGTTTTGCCGAAAACTCTTCTGATTTAATTTCAATCCGTTGGTTCTTGTCCGACCTTTGAGACAACAGAAAACAACTCTGCACCATCCTCCATATGACAGCCCCTCAAGTACTTGAAGATGGTTATCATATCACCTCTCAGTCATCTCCTCTCCAAGCTACTGTACACAGAGATTTACTAAAATGTGGAACAGTGCCAGAGGATGTAGTGATGGCCACAGGAATAAACAGCTTTAGAAGGGGATTAGATAGATTCATGGAGGATAAGTCTATCAATGTCTCGGGGAACCTTCACATTCAGAGGCACTAAGCCTCTGAATCCCAGAGCCAGGAGGCAACATCAGGGGAAGGCCTTGGCTTCTTTGTCCTGTTGTTGGCCCTCCAGAGGAACTGGTCAGCCAGTGTATGAGACAGGATGCTGGACTGGATGGACCATTGGTCTGATCCAGCAGGGCTCTTCTTATGTTCATATGATCTAATATGAGGACAGGAAGGTTTAGGAAGACACTGCCTGCCTCTGGGCATCTATAGAGTGAAATTCTGAAATTTTGCAAATCCTTCCACCTCTTCTCTTCAAATTTCTCTGTGATCAAAATGGAATTGATTAGAAGCTGACTTCAAATTCCTAAACAGAGGAACAGGAATTGATTTCTGGCTTTCAGGGAGAAATTGCATTAAGAAGAATTAAGAGAATTTCACTTAACAATCCCAATGGAAATTGGCTTTGGTCTACAATGCAGCAGCTTGATCACAAATGATATTTTGGGGGGGGTTTTCTGTGTGTTTTAATATGTGCATGTGTATGCGTGTGTGCACCTGGAAGTCATGGCAACCTCTGGTGACTGACCCCTACTGGGGGCCTGGAGGGTATTCAGAGAGGTAGCTGAATGAAGCCTGTCTCCACTTCCTGCATCTGATATTCCAAGGAGGTCTCCCATCCAAGTACTTGCCAGAGTCGACCCTGCCTAGCTTCTGAGATCTGACGAGATCAGGCTTGCCTGGGCTATCCAGGTCAGGGTATTGATGACCTTTTGGACTAACCCACATACTGATCACTTCCAGTCAAGCACCATATAATGAATCAGAATATTACATAGTTAATCCGATTAGGCAATGTGATGGCATCACTGAGAACAAGGGAAGACAATTGATGGTCAGAGATCTATAAGTAAGCAGCTGAACATTTTTGCAAGGGTTGTGGGATAACTGCCTAAAAAAACCAAAAAAAAAACCCCTCCAAACCACGTGATTAGTTTCAATTTAACTCTAGTCCATCCAGCCAGCCTAACCCTGGGCTTGCTTTCTTCTAAGTTGCTGTCATGACAAACATGCAATGAATTATTTCTGTCTCCGGAAGGAAGCAGTGTGGTGGATAGTTACAAGAGACAGAGAGTCCTTCCTTACCATTTCTCAGCGTGTCCTTTATGAAAGGGTCTATAGCCTTTGCCATTTCTCTTCATGTTGCTTGACGATGACTCTCTTGAACTCACTCGTGATATTAACATAGCCAAGTAGATAAGTGCCGTTTGGGAGTTGTTCTTGGTGTAATCTGACAACAAAGGGCTTTGAATTGTGTCTGAAGGGGGAAGGTTTAAATAGTTTCAAAAGTGACAAGCAAATACTATTTAAGACTGCAAGCAGGAATTCTGGTGTGTGTAAGTGGGAGAAGAAGACTGGCTTGGCCAGTACCATCTGCTTCCCCAACTGGGTGTCCACAAGCCATATGGACACAGAGTCTCAAAGGAAAGTGTTGTCAGGCTGATTTGTGATATTAGTACGGTGAGTCTTGATGGGTGATGACACCAACATTCATAATTACCTGGTTTAGTATACAAAGCTTTCTAGTTCACTAGGCTTGGCTGTATTAGAAATCAAGCCCCGTTCTTTTGTTCTATGGCCGAAAACCTGAAATCAGATTCAGGGATCAGTTAACCAGGGGTTCAAAGGCACATGCTTGTACTCATGGACAGATCTGTTTGCAAGTTACCCTCCTTACTCTCCATGAAACTGTTTTTTTTATGTGACCCAAGCAAGCAGCCTTTGTCTGTTGAGTATTTCCCCAATATAGGACAATTTTCTTCATTCTTTGTTTCTTTTAACTATGTTCCACAGCTGTTTTCTTCATCCAGATGTATTTTTTCTCTTGTTCCCAGGGGTTTTTTTTTGTGTGGGGAAGGAAGAGAGGTAGCTGTTAAATTTCCAGGTAGATCTACACAATGGCTATTGAGATGGAATGGGTGATGTAGAACAGGTGAATCCCAGCTACAGTAGGATGGGGGGGATATGATAATGGGAGGGCATGTAACACACATGGCCGGATTATTTGCATTATAAACCCACCTATGTTCATGGCAACAGAGGCCCATATAAAAAACAGGAAGTTTGAAAGATCAAAATGACCAGCAGAAACATTATAATCAACAACACCCATAAAAGAGCCCTGTCTCTAAGAATTACTGTTCTGTTTCACAGGCTTTTTGCATTTTGCAATTAAAACTATGTCGAGGAAATGTGTGTGTGTGTGTGTGTGTGTGTGTGTGTGTGTGTGTGAGAGAGAGAGAGAGAGAGAGAGAGAGAGAGAGAGAGAGACTGGCTGGATATTAGAAAAAAACTTTTTTACAATATGAGTTGTTCGACAATGGGATTGGTGGTGAGCGAGTCTCCCTCACTGACAGCCTTTAAGAAGCGGCTGGACAAACACTTGTCAGGGATGCTCTAGGATGATCCTGCATTTATCAGGGCGTTGGACTAAATGGTCTGTATGGCCCCTTTCAATTCTATGATTCGATAGATGGATAGATAGGTAGGTAGGTAGATAGATAGGTAGATAGATAGATAGATAGATAGATAGATGATAGATAGATAGATAGATAGATAGATAGGTTGGTAGGTTGGTAGGTAGATAGGTTGGTAGGTAGATAGGTTGGTAGGTAGATAGATGATAGATAGATAGGTAGATAGGTAGATAGGTAGATAGGTAGATAGATAGGTAGGTAGGTAGGTAGATAGATAAATAGGTAGGTAGATAGGTAGGTAGATAGGTAGGTAGGTAGATAGATGGTAGGTAGGTAGGTAGATATAGATAGATGATAGATAGATAGATAGATAGATAGATAGATAGATAGATAGATAGATAGATAGAGAGATAGAGAGATAGAGAGATAGAGAGATAGATAGAACTGCTCATGAGATAACAGCTCCAAAAGCACTTATAACTGACCCAAGGTCACACCAGCAGCTGCATATGGAGGAGTGGGAAGTCAAACCCGGTTCTCCCAGATTAGAGTCTGCACTCTGAACCACTACACCAAACTGGCAATATATTCTCCTGCCTTCAAAGGATGGTGGGGATCTTCGATATCAGTAGTAACCTCATATATGCATGCTACACACAAAGAAAGTTTAATGTTACCTGGAGCAGCAGCCAGGATTGCAGTGGGTAAAGGAGTGCTATCGGGGTCACCAAAATATGCACGCTAACAAAATATGCATGCTTGCCAATGATGTCTTAGATAGTCTTAATAATGAAAAACCCATCATGCAGTACAACCGTGCACAAGCGTGTGTTTGCAAACAAGTGCAAAACCCTTCAGCCCCTGTTTCAAGTGCAGCACTGTGTTACTGGACCTTTCCAAAATTTCAATCGGTACCTGGATTTTCCACAGAAAACCTCAGAAAATGGAAGTAAAACAAATTTTCACTAGTGAGTCTTATACGTAGACAGTTTAAATTGCTGAACCATCAAGAGACTGGTGAACCCAGAATTGCATTCTGTTCCTCAAAATAGGCCAATTAAATCTCTGGCTACCTTTGATTTTCTTTCAGTTAATCTGTTCTTGCACATGCACTGGTATCTGAGATCTAAAAAGCCCCCATGCATACAGCTATATAATTTCCCCAAGCTTTTGAGGAGCTGTTTGTACATTTCAAAGCTAATACCTTTCCTTTTAAAAAATCCTTCATCAGCTGCATCTTAATTCCTTTTGCTCTTGCTGGTTTGTTTGATCAATATACTGATGTGAATTACCCCTAACAAAATTCTTCTTACGTGGTTTGCTGCCCTTTGTATCAAAAGGTTCGCTTCTCGGTTGTGATAGTGTCAGGCGAGAGGCTGTGGCTCAGTGGTGGAGCATTTGCTTTACATGCACAAAGTCCCAGGTTCAGTCCTCGACATCTCCACATAAAAGGATCAGGTAGTAGCTGATGCAACAAACCTCTGCCCGAGACCCTGGAGAGCTACTGCCAGTTTGGGTAGACAATGCTTACTTTGATGGACTAAGGGTCTGATTCAGTATAAGTCAGTTTCATGATCCAGTTTCTTCCAAGCAACACATTCACCCTTTTCAGATGTTATGATTGTATGTACTGGGAGCCTCCCACCTGCAAATTTTAGAAGCACACATCATGTGTGACACATGACCCACAATCTTCCTTACCTTCATCGTCGCCATGTTGTCTTAAAGGAGCAACATGCAGATCTTGCATGTGTGTACAGCATCAGTATAATGCTACACAAAACCCTGATTGTTCAGGGTCCTAATTCACCTGTGCTATAACTGAAAAGTTATACCTGTGGCCAATGTTCCCTCACGTTCACTGCACGTTCCTGGGATCCCAGATCACCGCAGACTGTGACAGCAGCCATGAAATTAAAAGACGCCTGCTCCTTGAGAGGAAAGCGATGGCGAACCTAAACAGCATGATAAAAAGTAGATACATCACCCTGCCAACAAAAGTCCGCATGGTCAAAGCAATGGTATTCCCAGTAGTCATGTATGGCTGCGAGAGTTGGACTATAAGGAAGGCCGAGCGCCGAAGAATAGATTCTTTTGAACTATGGTGCTAGAGAAGACTCTTGAGAGTCCCTTGGACTGCAAGAAGATCAAATCAGTCAATCCTAAAAGAAATCAACCCTGACTGTTCCCTGTAAAAAGAGCTCTGTAAGCTCTTGGAGGATTGGCTACATTAGGGGTGTGTCGCCTAATATGCAAAGGAGTTCCTGCTACAAATAGAATCCTGGTTATTGTATTGTGTTATATATCTATAGATAGATAGATAGATAGATAGATAGATAGATAGATAGATAGATAGATAGATAGACAGACATACATTTAAAATGTTATTTTAAATATATTAATATCTGATTTTCACTGCCTTGAGGCCCTATATAGGTAGAAACGCAGCATAGAAATATTTTAAATACAAAAAATAAATGGAATATGAGAACATCTAACAAAACATCTAACAAAAAGGCCAGACCTGGCCTCATTGGTTCAGATCCAAAAGTTGGAGGAAACTGCAATAGAGTTAGACTCCAATCTGGAGACCTGGGTTTGATTCCCCGGTCCTCCACACAAAACCTGCTGGGTGATCTTGGGCCAGTCACAATTCTCTCAGAACTCTCTCCGCCCCACCTTCCTCACAAGGTGCCTGTTGTGGAGAGAAGAAAGGAAGGCAATTGTAAGCCACTTTGAGACTCTTTAAGGTAGAGAAAAGTGGAGTAGAAAAGCCTTCTTTTCTTCTTCTAGTTGATCAACTCTCAAAAGTTAGTGAACAAGGAGTGTTCTGCTTGGGTGCAGTTTTCCCTCTAAGTTGTGCACGTGAGTGGCCACTGATTAAGAAGAAGAAGGAGGAGGAGGGAGTCTCAGAGTGGCTTACAAACGTCTTTCCCTTCCCCTGCCCACAACAGACACCCTGTGAGTTAGGTGGGGCTGAGAGAGCTCTGACAGAAACTGCTCTTTTTCAAGAACAGCTGTGCCAGAACTATGGCTTGCCCAAGGCCATCCAGCTGGTGCAAGTGGAGGAGTGGGGAATCAAACTCGGTTCTCCCAGAGTAGAGTCTGCGCACTTAACGACTACACCAAACTGGCTCGGGAAACCCCACACAGGAAACCCCACACAGCAGTAATCTGGAACCACGCAGGGTCTTCCACTGCCTATTGCCCATTTTAAGACTACAGCAGTCAGAGGTCATTTCGGGGGGATCGCAGTTCCCCCGGCTGAGGTACGGGGCGGGGCACATGACGAAGCCCCGCCCCCTGCTTCCGGCCACCCCGCTTCCGGCCCTCATTCAGCCAGGAGGAGGCAGGAGAAGAGGGAGGGTAAGTTGCTTCCTCCCTGCCTCTCCCCACCCCTGCCTGCCTGGGGACAGGGAGGGCCTTCGCGGGGCTTCCTTGCACTCCCGCCGGCTTTGCAGGTCCACCGCCGGGCCCCTCATGGGGCTCGGCAGTGGAGTTGCAAGGCCGGCGGCAGCGGCCGGGACCGTTGGGGGTGGGGTGTGTGGCCTTATGACACACTTCCAGTGATGTCAGGGGGTGTGGCCTTATGACACACTTCCGGTTATGTCAGGGGGTGTGGCATATGCTAATGAGTTATGCTAATGAGTCCCCCTAGCTCTTTTTCTACGAAACGACCCCTGACAGCAGTTATATTCTGCTCAGTATGTGAGCTGCTCCACTCAGAAGGGGAAAAAAATAGAGGGAACATTACTTTAGAGTAATTATCTTCCCGTTCTAAGCCCCTCTGGATTGGCGTCATAGGAGAAAACTTTCCTTTTATTTGTTTCAAAGTAAGGTGGGCGGGGGGGGGGAAGAAAGAAAGAAAAGAGCGACTGGCTAAATCTCTGGAAAAGCATGTGGTTTTTTTTTTACATTACAGGAACAGGATTTAGTGGCCATAAAGCGGAGGAGTTCAAAGGTGTCAAATAAGTGTGGTTGACAATGTGTCTGCACACTTTCTCTTTGGGATCTCACCACCCCCTGCCCAAATGTGTTTGACAATGTCTTGTGACAAAGCTCAGATGTGAACTTGCATAAAATGAAGCATAGTTGGGCTTGGTTCTCTCCCCGCCCCCCGCTGCCATGTATCCTATCTCAGTGGCAAAAGAAAAGCATGTGGGACTTTGCAGAGGGCTGTAATGATAGAGAAAGGGAGGGGGGAAGCCATCTGTGCTGTCAAGGAGGAAGAACTTATACAAAACGGCACATTTTGGGAAAGACGAGCTTTAGAAAAAGTCCTCCTAACTTTTTTTCTTTTCTTTCTCAGAATAACGGACTCAGACAATGGTATCCCTCTAGTTTGCAACTGTGTTATATTTTCCCCTACTTCTTTTAAAACATTCAGAAGTGGTGAAGATTTGTTCGGGAAGCTTTGTTACAGGTAAAGCTTTCTTACACCAAATGCTTAGTCTGTCTAGGACAAGACAGTCTACTCTGACAGGCAGAAGTTTTCCAAGGTCTCAGGCACCCTGAGGGACTGAACCCCACCAGAGTGGTGCAGTGTCTTTCAGGGAATAGTCCAGCCAGCAGCACAAAGTGTGTGTGTGTGTGTGTGTGTGTGTGTGTGTGTGTCAGTGTTCCCTCTAAGCTGAGTTAGTGTGAGCTAGCTCACAGTTTTTTAGCCTCCGGCTCACACATTTTTGTCTTAGCTCAGAAAGGATGGCTCTAGAGCAAACTGATTTATGCAGTAGCCAAATTGTTCACTCACATCTGTAATTCCAGCAGCTCACTAAGTTGAATTTTTTGTTCACAAGACTCCACAGCTTAGAGGGAGCATTGGTGTGTGCGTGCATGTGCATGTGTCATGATTTGGGCTGTGTCACCAGAGGCCTATGAGGCCCTGGGAGTCTGGCTAGCAGTAGATGAGGCTGGGCCTACAACTCCCAGAAGCCCCTGAGGGGTTTGGGAGCCAAAATTGACCAATAAAAAAAGAGGAGGACTTGGAATAAAAGATCTGGAGCAGCAGGAAAAGCTGTTCTTCTTCCCAGAGAGCAGAGCCAGAAGGAAGGCTGCTGCAGGAAAAAACCCTCATCCTGAGGGAAGGGTGAGTAGTCTAGTGCCACTTGGAATAGTGAGCTAGGGACAGTATATATTTAGACGTGTTAGGGCATTTGATTTCTTTTCTTTTCACCCACTTACTGTTATTATTCTGCACCTTGTTTTTTGACCTCCTATACAATAAACTGTTTTCATTGTTAACTCTGCCTGGTCCTCACACCTATTATTCAGCCAAAAGGGAGGTCAGGAGGTCTTGGAAGGGTGCTCTGGGCCTTCTCAAGAGAACCTGGAACCACAGTGGTGGCAGCATCAGGTGACACCACACCTGAGCTGTGACACCTGCCCTGAGCCCGCTTTTGTGGGGAGGGCGGGCTATACATCGAAATAAATAAATAAATAAATAAATAAATAAATAAATAAATATCCTTTCTTATTGAATCTTCCTTCCTAAAAAGTCTGAGAACTCCCCAAATTTCAAAAACCTCTCAAGGACCTCCATTTTTTTTTAAATCCACTTTCCAGCCCTTTGGGGACACCAGTAAGGTAGGTTCCCCCCCCTTCACCTTCTCTGGGATGACACTGTGACCCACATGTGACACCTTGACCCACATGTGGGCCATTGCTGAATGCACCTTGGGGAACAGAGGGACCTAAAAGCAGGGTCTTTAGTCTGAAGAGTACAGTTGCCACACAGATTTATCTAGGGGAAGGACCTGAAGGGAAAAGACCTATCTAACGAATTCCATCTTTTGATGCACTTGGCTCCCTCCATTCTCTTGCAGCTTCCCGAAGGCTGTTTCACTTTCCCTCACCAGCAGACATAAGAACAGTCCAGCTCAGACCATGCCCCTAGCATCCTGTTTCCAGCGCTAGAAAGTGATGATGTTTGTTGGAATCCTGGAAAGAGGACATGAGAGCAACAGCCCTCCTCTATTCCAAGACCAAAGAAAATTCATCTCCCAGAATTTCCGGAGGGTTTCATGGAGGTACAGGAACAGGGAAGGGGAAGCGAGAAAGGCAACCTGGGAAACAGCTGTGAGTCCTAATGGCTGTTAGTCGCTCATACCTGACAAATGGAGCTTTGACTCTCAAGAGCTTATACTCTGAAAATATTGATGGTCCCTAAGACGCTACTGGCCTTGAGTCTAGCTGTTAGTCCACATCTCTCTTTCTATTTAAAAGGAAGAGAGATGCTTACTGCTGGGGGATGGGTAGACTTTGCCCCATCCATGCCACCTTAAATTTTAAAAGGGAAAAGAGTGAAATGGCCCTGGACTTACCATGCCAACATTGCTCTATTGGATTTTTCTTCTAACTGCTGGCATATGAGATAGCGGAGCCCCCACCCCACAGCTGGAAAGTAGTGGGCAGTCTGATGGGCTCCTGGAATCCCATAAGGCTTGGCTGTTAGAGCAGCTACTTCCCCCCACACACACCAGTCTTTTCCCCATTGAATTTTTACATGTCTCAATCCGAATGTCTATTTTATTTGCATTGTGTATGTCATCTGATTGATCTCTGGTCGTATTAAATTCTCTACTACTGCTCCCATTCAATCAGGAACTGAATAGGATGATATCAACTTAATGGCATGGTGACATGGATACCAGGTTCTCTGACCTCAGCTTTCTTTTAAAAAAAGAGTAAGTCGATTCCCTTTTATTGTGGAGATATAAAGGAAAAGACATATCTCTTCAGTGTAAGGAAGGAGGAGATTGGATCCTTCACTTGGAGGTTTCCAGCTAGACAAAGGAGAAACCTGGCTGAGGCACATTAATTTAGAGAGTAATTTTCTTTAATACTTTCCAGCATAAACAGGCTTGACAGATTACCCACTTCGTTGGATCCTAACACATAAACAGGATCCTCCCACACCAGCCTGCCCTTTCCCAAGAGTCAGACTGAAAGGCACTAGGTCTGCTCATTGCCAGAGATAAGTAGGGGTGTGCAATTTTTTTCCCTGGTATTTTTCGGTTTGGGTCTATTGGTCACCCCCCCATTCACCCCATTTCTCCTCCCAAAGGGAACCAAAAATTAGCTTATGATTCAAAAAAAATGTCATGGTAGAAGGTGCCGTAAAGTCACAGCTGACCTGAGGTGACCCCGTAGGGTTTTCAAGGCAAGAGACATTCAGAGGTGGTTTGCCATTGCCTTCCTCCGGGTCACAACCCTGGTATTCCTTGGAGGTCTCTCATCCAAATACTAGCCAGAACTGACCCTGCTTAGCTTCCAAGATCTGACAAAAAATTGCAACAGAATAAACGGAAGTGTTGGCCAGACTTTGGAATACAGAGTTCTCTCTGTGTGTGTCTGCTAGTGGCACTTCCTCCAGTTCTTGGCTATAACCCTTTGGCTCACACCTCTGGGCACCTGTAGTACCTGTGGCAGAGGAGAACCAAACTCAGTTCTTACACAGCTGTTGCTAGCAGCTAGCAGGGTCTTCCTCTTCCTTTACTATGGACCAGCCTATACCCTTTATTTTCACATATGAAATCCTTATTTATCCATGTGCTCAGAACACAACATTATCTGATGTTATTTCACGCTGAGATGAAATGCACTGTGTTGTGTTTTTTGTAAGGGGAAAAAACTGCTGAAAAAGAAGAATGAAAGCAGCACACACTTCTAATGGTTCCACATCTTCTCTGGTGATGTGCTGAGCTGGCAAATTGGTATCATCTCTCTCTAATGGATTAGTTCTTGGAACCCGTGGGCCATAGAAAGAATGTAAGTCAGACAAAAAAACAACAACAAAGAAGAGGAAAAAAACTTTACATTCTATACAGCTTAATGTACCGAATTATTTTAAATCACTATAATCACAACACCTTCTGCATAACCAAATAACAAATACCTATTTATTCAAGGCAAGGATGACATATTCTGAGAAATTCCAGGCTGTGATAGTAACCAGAAACAGGAGAGAAATCAGTGTGGTGAAGGGGCTAAATATTTGGATTATGGCAACTCTGGAAGACCTGGGTTCAACCCCCCACTCTATTATGAAGCTTGCTAGGTGTCGGTGGCCCATTCACTTTCTAAACCTGATCTACCTCACTGGGTTGTTGTGAGAGCAAATAGCTAAAACAGAACTATGTGCTGCTTCCCAATTCAGCATGATCCACTGGGGAAAAGCAAAAATGCTGCACTTGGAGGTCCTTGGAGGAATGGTGTAATAGATAGGGATGAGAATGAACCACAACACAAACTGAAGTTCATCATGAATTTTGGTCAGTTTGTGGTTCGTGAAGTGATGTCCGTGGCGGGGCAACCGGCATGAACATTTCACGAACATCCATGCTGTGCGTGGCGGTTCATGGCAATTTGTGAATGGATACCTTTCCAGGCAGACCGTCTCTGCTCAATAAAAAACTGTTTACAATCAACAATAGCGTAAGAGGGGGGGGGGGGGGGGGTCAGAATTCTCCAGCCTTGGAAACACCAATGCTTAACAGGTACTGCTGGCTGTCAATAACAGGATTCCCATTCTGCTCTATAGGATCAGAACGCTATAAATATCCCCAGCTCTGCTCTGCTGCCTCTACTTTGTTGGCTGCTGGTAGTTAGACAGAGAAGTGGGGGGACCTTCTTAAAAGCAGAGCACATTCATTTTTTCCTGATTGTGAACACTTGTCTCCTGCTAGGGTTTGTGTGTGTGTGTGTGTGTGTGTGTGTGTGTGTGTGTGTGTGTGTTAGGTGGACTTAGGGCTTTGAGCCACCCCTTCTCTCTTCTCACACTAAGAGGTGGGTCTTAACTACTGGGTGCCTTGGCTAAGGACCCAGATTTTATACTCTCCTGATTGTGAACTCATCTCCCCTGGTGGGATTTGGGTGCTAGGTGGACTCAGGGCTCTGAGCCATCCCATCTCTCTGCTCATGCTGAGTGATGAGGTTTAGCTACCGGATGCCTTGGCTGAGGACCCACATTTTATACCTTTTGACTGTGACCACCTGTTCCCTGCTGGGGGTTTGATGGACTCAGGGCTCTGAGCCACCTCATCTCTCTGCTCACACTGAGCAGTGGGGCTTAGCTACTGTGTGCCTTGGCTGAGGACCCATATTTTATACCCTCCAGATTGTGAACTACTCTCCCCTGGTGGGGTTTGGGTGTTAGGTGCACTCAGGGCTCTGAGCCACCCCATCTCTCTGCTCATGATAATCAGAGGGACTTAGCTACTGGATGCCTTGGCTGAGGACCCACATTTTATACCCTTCTGATTGTGCTGGGGGCTGGGTGTTTGGTGGACTCGGTGAGCTTTTCTTGGAGGGGCCTCCTGCTCCCCCTTCACTTCTTCCTGCTG
>NW_015166446.1:611059-614958 GCF_001447785.1 Gekko japonicus | reverse complement strand
ACTCTTTCCTCCAGTGGTAACACAGGTGGTTACACCCGTTCCAGGGGCCTGTGGAGGCTGAAGGAGGTCAAGTGTTGGCGGTTTGCGCCTTTCTGGACATGGGCGTGGCAGATCTGGCACTCTGCCACCCTGGGATCACTGGGGAGGGTGCAGAAATATCTCAAAACTGTGGGCTTCCCCCTCACCCTCTGAATCACTGCTGTCAGAGTCCACCTCTGCAAAGAGTGTTATCAACTGCTGGTGTTTCTGGGCAGTGCTAACAACTCTTTTCTTTTTCCCTCTGGGGCAAGCCCCAGGAACAGGGGAAGGAGACTCTGAGCCCCCTGGTGATGCCCTGCTAGGGCCAGGCTCCAGTGGGTTGGGAGGATGGGTTTGGTGTTCAGGGATGGGGGCCTGCGGTATGCAAGGGATGGAGGAATTCCCCACCACCACGAGCACCCTTCACACTCATTTTCAGTCCTCATGGCGCACAGAGATCTTCACACTCCGGAGAGGTGGAAGGGTATAAATGTCAGAAATCTTTTTGGGGGTCCATAACTGGGACCCCAGAAAGGTAATCTGCCCCAGCTTGGAGAAATTGTAGGGGAGTGGGTGGCAGGGTGAGGTTCCTTGTGTGTTTGGTGTATGTAGCTTGCAGAAGGTCCATTCTATACACTTTTGAACCTGTGCCTGACATTTTCCCCAAAAGCACTTTCCTGGCTTCACCTTAGTCCTCCTGGGTTTCCATTTCCACAGTGGCACTGGTTCTGTTGGGCATATTGAACTAGTTCTTCTGGGCTTGCAAAAATGCCCCCACCCCACCTTCAGTGATGGTACAGTGGCTTCTACTGTAGAGATTCTCTGGCTTGACCTTAGTCCTGTTGGTTTTGCACTGTCACAGTGGCACTGGTTCTGCTGGGCTTGCAAAAATCTCCTCCAGCTTCGGCAGGTAGAGGACAGTCAGACAGAAATCCCCTGCAAGTTTGGTTTTTCTAGCCTGCCGGGAGGCATTCTACCCCTTCATGAATGTCACAAACTAAATCATTGATTTCATGCTACAGGTTATATATATATGGACTTTCTGACTACAGCCAGTTGAGGCCTTCAGTCTGCTTTGGATCTTCTTCCATTGATAAATATATCCTTAGTTCAGAGATCAGTGAACAGATAAGAGAAAGCTTTAAACTCTGAAATTACTGAAAAAAAATTATAGCATATCTCTCTTGGGAATCTGATTTCTACGAGAGATTGCCAGCTCACAAACCTGATCTCAACCATCCATCTATCACTGGCTTCAATCTTGGAGAGGAATGGGCTAATTCATCACAGGTCTGCTGATGACACTCTGCTCTATCTATCTTTATCGTTTGATGCAACCAGACTGTTATCCTAGTTTTAGGACAATTCCGGTGCCCCAGAATGTCTTGCTCTGGAATATCTGATGAGGTTCATTTCAGCTGTATGCTCCCCATTCTAGAAGCATATCCCAGTTGTCAAGGTGGTTGTGGATGAGAGAGCAACAGACTGGCTGCTGCAAGGATTGAGCCAAAGGTTTCTCAAACGAAGATGCCTTTTTATTACTATTATTTGTTATAATGTTATGGTTTTTGAGTAAATTTTGCTTGCATATTTATGGTGGTAAGCACATTTTCACAGAGCTGCCGTGGCTAAAGTGGTTAAGACGCTGAACTGCAGGCTGTGGAAGGTCAGTAGTTCAGCAGTTCGAGACCTGGGTGCCGCATGATGGAGTGAGCTCCCATCTCTAGTTCCAGCTCCTGCCAACCTAGCAGTTCGAAAGCAAGAAATTGCAAGTAGATAAATAGGTACCACTTCGGTGGGAAGGTAACAGCGTTCCGTGCACCTTGGTGTTTAGTCACGCCGGCCACATGACCACGGAAATGTCTTCAGACAGCGTTGGCTCTTCGGCTTGGAAACGGAGATGAGCACCGCAACCCTAGAGTCGGATTCGATTGGCTTTCGAGCAAGGGAACCTTTACCTTTACTAAGCACATATCAAGCACTGGTGAGCCCTGACCTAGATTACCCAAGATATCTCTTGGAAGTTAAGCAGGATTGGTCCTGGTCCGTATTGGATGGGAGACAACCAAGGAATGCCTGGTTTGCTATGCAGAGCCAGGCAATGGTAAGCCACCTCTGAATGTCTCTTGCCTCAAAAACACTACAGGGTTGCCATAAGTTGCCTGCGACTAGATAGCCCTCTCCACCACTACCAAGCACATTTTAATTCCATTTTTTTAAAAAAAGAAAATGTACATACCACCTCTCCAGGGACCTGTTCAAGGTGGCTTACAAGGCTCCATGCAATTCAATAAAATCATAAAATCAACAGTATAAACAAGCCACAAAACAGCATAAAACACCGCTCAGTAGCTTGGCCCATCTACAGTGGTTCCCAGTCTGCTTCTGAGCACAATTCGAAAGGCTGGTGTTGACCTTTAAAACCATCTAAGATGGACCCCTGATGCTTCTTTAATTTACTGTGAGGCAGATTTGCCCTCCGAAACACTAAATGGCTTTTCCCCACTCTGTCTGAGCAGTCCCTTGGTAGCATGTGACAATAAACAGTTTATGACTTTCTGAGTGTCCCACACTGTGGTAGAGAAGATATTTGGCTTTTGCCCAGTCCAGAGATTTATTATAGATAAGCCGGAGCCCACTTGTTCTTTCCTTTGTAAATGGCAATTGACACAAAGTAAAGTTCAAACAGGAATTAAACAGGCACGGTTGGGTTAGGAATAGGCAGGGGATGAGAAAACTGAGGCAAATTTTGTTGTATTTATGAATTATGATATTTTGAACAGGCTACAAAGTATTGTTGAAGCTTAGTTTCTTAGAGACTCAGTTCTTAACACTGAGAGGTATGTTTGTCTCGGAGATTTCTTAGCTGTAACAATGTGTCTTAATAAAGATTCATATAGGTATCAGCCTCCGATCAGACGCAGAAGTTGCCACGGGAGTGGCACGAATGCCGGGTGGATTATAAAGACGCGATCACACAGCAACATCTGGCCAGCGTAGTGCACCCGTCGCAGCCGGCCGAAGATGTGAAGTAAAAAGCTACCTCCAAACGTCCACTAGCAAACAGCTTGCGATGGGCCGCTGCTGGACTCTTCTTGTGTGATCGCTCCAGCGTGCTCCTCTTGCATCGTTGGAGCACGCCAGGAATGTGCGTCAATGAAAGAAACTGCCGTCACGTCTGATCGCGTTTGTAGCGGGACACACTGCACCGCCGCAAACAGCCCCCCCCCCTGTTTCCCGGCAAGTATGAACGGGACCTTAGTTTCCTGGAGATTAAAACTTTCTTCCTGTACTTATTATCCCTCCCTGTAGGATTACAGCTTTCCCTTTGACTCTAGAGGAGTCTAAAACCATTTCCCTTTTCACCCAATCCAGAGGTCCCTTCAGTTTTGAACCCACTGAATACCTGACATGGAAATATTCTCCTTTTTCCTAGAAGCAATATCCCCTTTTCTGTTTCGCCAGACTGGCAGCTTCAACTTGCTGACCAATCCCTCCTGCCGAAACTGACCCTCAGTTCTTGACCCAGTGAAATAAACAGTTTTCAGCTTGCTGATACGTAGACTAAAGTTTTTATTTGAAACTGTTCCTCAAATCTGATGGTACACGGTAAGAGCTTGGAGCTGTGTCTTGTCACTTCACGAGTGAACTTGTCTGTTTCCCTCTCACAGACACACTAACTTCACTGGTCTGGCTTTCTGACTTGCCAGAGAGGAGGCAAGACGAAAAAGACACTTTTCCTCAGCACTCAGAGAGCCAGTTTGGTGTAGTGGTTAAGTGCGCGGACTCTAATCTGGGAGAACCGGGTTTGATTCCCCACTCCTCCACTTGCACCTGCTGATGTGACCTTGGGTCAGTCACAAGCTCTGGCACAGCTGTCC
>NW_015166446.1:471117-610912 GCF_001447785.1 Gekko japonicus | reverse complement strand
TTCTTCTTCTTCTTCTTCTTCTTCTTCTTCTTCTTCTTCTTCTTCTTCTTCTTCTTCTTCTTCTTCTTCTTCTTCTTCTTCTTCTTCTTCTTCTAGCTCTCCTCAGCTGGTGCTGACCAATCAGAGAGGGGGGGGCAGGCAGCAGCCCATTAATCAACCTGTGCTTCACAGTAAGGCATTAACCCATAATCTCCCAGCTCCCTGAATTTGATGCAGAAAGCACCCTGCCTTTGGAGGTCAGTTTGTCACACCTTCCATGGCTTGACTAGCATGCCAAAGACTGCCTACTCTCTTATGAATCTACTTGACCACCACAGTCATCTTCCAAGGGCCTGCTAAATTTACCATGTTCCAAGGTGGTGATCAAATATGAGCCCATTTCTCAATCTGTTTGCTTTGTGCTAAGCAGCTGCAAACATCTGCTGAACAAGTCTGCATTGCGTTTTTGCAAAACTGTGCATGCACCAAGATGCTGCGGACCCAAACTGATTGGTGGCCATTCATGTCACTAAAGACTACATAGACAAACACCAGCAGATAGGTAGATAAGCTATCAAACCGATCATCAAAAAATTAGGTATGTGTTTGTGACTGATGGACCGTATGTATGTCCAACTGGCAAGTATCTGGGCATTCCTTATCTCAAGTTCTTTTATTACTTTGGTCAAAGTGCTAACTTAAATTACCATGGGATCACCACTGAAAGCAGGAATAGCAGACCTATATATCTCATCGTGTCATTTACATTGTCCAGCCCTTGTGCTCTAATTGTATAATTGGTAACATCATTTAGCCTCATTTCGATGGGGTTTACCATTCTTTTTTTGTACATACAGACAGGAAATAATTGCCCTTTAATGTCTAAGTTTAACATTTGCCTGTTGAATGGGAATGGGTTTTATGGAGCAGTTAACTTTATGGCATCCCTCGTTTTCTTGTCCTTCTATACATCAGTTTCATAGGACGCACTGCATTGACACTAGGGGAGAGGGATTCAATAAGGTTTACAGCCGTAGTGCATCAGTCATGAAAGTGTTGGTTGGCAGTAGTTATCACTGAAGCACAGAATTAGCTCAGTAATCAAATAAATGTTCATACTGTATAAAATATTTGTCTAATAGTCAATAGACAAATAGATTGTTTCTTCATTTAAAAAGAACCCTAGAGATAATTTCGAGGATAGATTGTACCAGCACCTCGAAATGAAGACGAGACAACCATCTTAGGGTTAACTTGTATTCAATGACTGTTCTGCATCACCACTGGTTGCTCTCTAACTTTTATAGTGGGTTGCAACTGTGGCAGCCCTGTGGCTACAGAGTTTTTGGTCAGCTTTTTGCTTCCTCCACCCCTCTCTCTGGCTATCTGTCTCACTGTTGATGTAGTGGGGCCTGGAGTAGATCCCTGTGGTGGGCCCATTTCAAAAGGAATTGGAGTGGATTGAATCCTCCCCAAGGTTTTTAAAATTATTTTTATTATTTTTCTGTAGACCCACCGAGTCCCCTGAGTCTGTAGAAAAACCTTTTGGAAGAGAGTATGCCCCCTATCTGTGGAAATAAGTATCCACACGCAGAGGGGACTGTTGAAACTTATATAGATCTACATGGGCAACTCTTATTCAGTATTTATACTATTACTTTCTTTTTCTCTTATACTATTACTTTACTTTTAATGAAGAGAGAGCAAATAAACAGGATTGATGTCTAGCATTTGCTTTAAAAATAATTTCTCATTGAGAAACATTTCAATAATACCAATCCATTTTCAAATGAGGGCTGGGACATTTGAAAATGATTATAGACTCTCAAATCCATACTAAAAGGGCACATTGGGCTGAAAACATAAAACTGCGCTATCGATTATAGCTTAAAATATGGTACATAATTTGGAATTTTCTTCCATGTTGCTTTCAGAATTACTAATGTGATCAAGGAGAGGTGATCATTAATAATGCTTTTAGGGCTTTAATTCTGTAAAGGTAGTTACTTATTTTGATTCTAACAATCTGCTGAAAGGCTCTGTACCTAGTGTTGTGTGCGTCTTAGAGCTAACCAGACAAAATTGTGGAAGATCCCTGATTGGATCTTTTAAGAAACCCCCCATAAGTAGCAACCAAGCAAACCGCCAGTTGTGACAGAAAGGAGGTTGAAGCCTTTGTCTCCATGCTGTTGTCCTTACATAAAATGGCCCCATGGACCTAGACTTGCCTCTTACCTGATGGTGACAGGCATTTTCCTGCTTTTGCTACAGCCTTTCCCCATTTTCATCTGGGCAGTGAGAGGAAAATGGGAGGACAGTTTTGTGTGCGTTGTCCCATCACTTCCAGTGAAAACCCAGCAGTGACATCACAGCCACCCTGTGACACCCAAAGAATTCTCAAAACCTTCTATTAGGGATCTGTATGAACTGAACCATGAAGCAAAAGTAGTCACAAATTTTGCCCTGTTTGTGGTTCACAAACTGAAGTTCATGGCGGGTCGACCATAACAGTCTCCCACGAACTTTTAAAGCAGTTTGTGGTGGTTCCTAGAGGTTCATGGATAGAGCAGAAAGCAGGGGTTTAAAGGGTATATGAGTCCCTTTAAGCCCCTGCTTTCTGTTCTTTCCTAAAGCCACAAAAATAGCTGAGTGGTGGGGAGCAGGCTGCTTCCCTGCCACTCAGCTGTTTTGGGCTGTCTTTGAACCCGAAAGCCTGAAAAACAGCTGAGCAGTGGGGGAGCAAGTGTTTTTGCGCTTGAGGGCAATTGCTTTAATCCCCTGACTCTAATCAGCTGGACTTGTGGGGCACAGATCGGTTTGGGGACCCCAGAAGGCATAATTCCTTTTAAAAAAACAGCATTAAATACAACTGAAGAACTATTGAAGAACAGAGTATCTTGAGATCCCCCAAGCTGTCTATTGAACTATGCAAAAGTGGTAACAAGTGTAGGTAAAGAAGAGAGATTTTTGACTGGAATAGTCAAGGGGCCAGCTAACTTCAGACAATCATTGGAATGCACTACCATTCACAACTAAAGCTGAATGGTGGTAGAGACGTATGAGACCTTGAAAAATGGTCCCATTTACAGAATTTGAGAAAAGGGGATTTATGGCCCATGGCTATTGGTTTCAGCTGTATAAATCAAGATTATTTCATAAAACATTTTTTTTGGGAAAAAATGAAGTTTGCTTTACTGTATCTTTAAAAATAACAAAAGATCCATTCTCCAACCTATTGAAGTGGGTCTAAACCTTAACACGGAGGGTGATTTTAACCATATGAACCAGCCCTATGTCATCAGAGAAACCCAATCTAAACATGGCCAGTGTTGCTGCAAGTCACCATAGGCCCTTCTAGGGCTGCCAACTCCAGTTTAGGAAATTTTTGGAAATTTGGGGGAGGCTGTCTGGAGATGGCGAAATTTGGGGAGGGATGTGGTGCCATAGAGTTCAGCTTCTGAAACTGCTATTTCTTCCAGGGGAACTGATCTTTGTAGAGGGGAGATCAGTTGTTGTGCTGGGAAAACGTCAGACCCCATAAAGAGTTTGGTAATCATATTCTGGGCTCCCTCTCAGACATTGAAAGAACATTGAAAAGAAACTCAAGAGAGAAACTGAGAGTGTGAGAAAGTATTCTACATACCTGACTGGGATTTACTTCGAAGAAGAGGAAGAAGATGAAGATGAAGAAGAAGAGGAGGAGGAGGAGGAAGAGATTGGATTTATACCCCACCCTTCACTCGGAGTTTCAGAGCCGTTCATAATCTCCTTTCTTTCCCCTCCCCACAACAGAACCCCCTGCAAAATAGATGGGGCTGAGAGAGCTCTGAGAGAACTGCTCTTGAGAGAACAGCTCTGAGAGAACTTGTGACTGACCCAAGGTTACCCAGCTGGCTGCATGTGGAGGAATGGGGAATCAAACCCGTTTCTCCAGATTAAAGTCCATAACTCTTAACCACTACACCAAGGTGGCTCTCTTTCTTCCACCATTACTTTCTTCCACCATGATGAGAGAGACACAGGTACACACACAAAGGATGAAGCTATCCTTCAGGAACAGATTTAGAAAAAGCCTCTCTAAAAATCTAAACTCTCTTGCTTTAATACTTTGTTTAAACCCCCCCCAAAAAACCCACAAGTAAGTGCCTAGATTTTCAATAGGGCAACTGGTAGGAATCTGGAGGAGGGTGGGGACATGAGGGGACACTGCCAATGACAGTGTGATGTCACTGCAACCAAGAAGTGAAGTAATACCACTCTAGAAATCATAGTATAACCATAGAGTTTTCAGTGATCCCTAGAATGGTGTGATGTTATTTCCGGGTTTTCCCTAGAAGTAATATCATGCCATCAGTCCAATGGTGATTTAAAAAAAAAATCACACACACCCCACCTTCATATGTATTTTCTGGTCCCCAAGAATTATTCACACTTTAAGAATTGTGTACCCTTAGTCCCTCCCTTATAGAGGCCCTTCACTCTAGTGTGTGTGGCACAGGCCGACCACCAGGCCCTTGACTATTCACCTGTGTTTGCACTAGGGATAGGCACAAACCAGAAAACTCTGGTTCGGTTCAGGGTTTGGGGATGTCCCAAACCGAACCCTGAACCAAGCTCAAAATCCCCAAACCAAACTGACCGATTCAGACACCCCTTTCTCTTGGTGGCTGCAAACTGCAGCCAGGAGAAAAGGGAGGGTCAGATGGGAAGGATTAAATGGCTGACAACCACTTAACCCATCCATTTTGCTTCCCCCTGCTTCAACGCGTGGGAGTGGGAGCAAAACTGATGGGTTTGATGGCTGCAAGCCAATTCAGCGATCCATTTCGCTCCCCCCACTTTTAATGGATCGCTGAATTGCCTTGCAGCCATGTCAGCCTAACAGTGGATGGGCGCACCTGCCTGGCTGTTAGCTTTATATGGCCGCAAACCAATTCAGTGATCCATTTCACTCCCCAACCGGCTTGAAAGTGGGGGGAATGAAAGAGATAGCTGAAATGGCTTGCAGCCATGTAAGCCTAACAGCAGGTGGTTGTGCCTGTCCACTGTTAAATTTAAATGGCCTAAACAGCCAAACTGAGCAGGGAAGAAGTTCAGTAAATGTTCAAGGAAGACGCCTTTCCCCCAACTCAGTTTGGGGGCCATGAACTGGGCCAAATTTATGAAGAATTTTGGCTTGTGACCTGGTTTGTGCCCATCCCTAGTTTGCACTCTCTCAGGCAGTCAGCAAAAAGGATTTCGTCCAGCCCTGTGTGGGCTGCCTTTGGCCTTCTGTGCACCTGTTTACGGTGCATTTGGCAAATGCACAGAACATGAGCTCCTCTTTCCAAATATCCCAGCAGCGGAATTTCAAGCCATGTAATCGTCAGCAACCTGATTTTCCTTCTGCATTGTTAAGCTGCTTGTCAGGGAACCAGATTCTTATTCCTTTGAATTAGTCTCATGTAGACATTCTAAATCAATTGTTTTAATATGCCCTACATAGTTGTTAAGTCCAAATCTTCAATTAGTTATAATTCTACAAGCTTTGCAGACACACTCTCCCATTTTTCATTATGCTATTATCGCTTCCTAATACAGGAGAATCTCATTTTATGTCATATTATAGTTTCAAATCAATTATCTTCTTTTTAAACAAGGACAATGCACTTACAACATTTAAAACAATGGAAGGAGTCAAAAGCAGACAAAGATTGTGGGATCTTTTTTTGGGGGGGGAGGGATTGTCTGGGAAACTCTGATAGTCTATTTCTGTCTTGGGATAAAGGAAGAATTAGTACTTTTTTTTAGAAAAATGCAAAGCTGTATGTTCAGTTTGCAGCTCTTTGCAGCAATAAATCATTTAAACTTATAAGCACATCAAAGCTTTATACCTCATGAAAAAACATGACATGATCTCTGTTACAAATAATGGGTGGATACAGAAAACCACTTAATCACACATTTTATTACCACATATTTGCAACTCTCCTTATCTCTTAGAATGGATGAATATGCCCTTCATTAAGGAAGTCAATTCACACATGATGTAGAACACACCCTATCAGTTGGGGCTTGTGGGTTTTCAGTTCCCCTGGGACAAAGAAAATAGTCTCAAGACAAGAAAACAGTACATTAAGGATGCCCAGCCACTGTCTGACAACCCCTGGATGATTTGGAGTGGGATGGAGATACGTGCACTCAGGGTTATTTTTGGGCAGGAACGCACAGGAACGGAGTTCCGGCTGGGTCCCAAGTTGGCCACACCCAGCAAGAACTCATTAGCATAACAGGCCACACCCAGCAGTAGAAACTCATTATAATTGGCTACATTAGGGGTGTGTGGCCTAACTTGGGCTGCCAAGCCGCGGCGGGGGATCTGCACGTCTTCACAGGATCCCTGCCGTGGGGGACAGCGATACGCGTTGCACCGCCGTCGCCAGGATGTGACTCTACGCTTTGCTCTGGCAACGGGGCTGTTTGGAGTCCCGTTGCCAGAGGGACACGTAGCGTCACATCCTGGCGACGGCGGTGCAACTCGTATCACTGTCCCCCGCGGCAGGGATCCCGTGAAGACGTGCAGATCCCCCGCCGCGGCTTGGCAGCCCTAGACCTAACATGCAAAGGAGTTCCTGCAACAAAAAAAGCCCTGGTTTGACAACAAACAAGGTAAACAGAATAAGAAGGAAAAGGTGGGTGTGGCTGGATGACCACACTTCTGGTAACATGGGAATGTGGCCTAATATGCTAATGAGTGGTGCATTCAGGGGTGTGGCCTAATATGCTAATGAGTTTCTGCTTCTGGGTGTGGCCTATTATGCTAATGCGTTCCTGCTGGACTTTTTCTACAAAAAAAGCCCTGCGTGCACTGAAGCTGAGTTGGCATGCAACATTGCGTCTGGTGAAAAACCAAAAGTGCTCAAAAAGTCATACAAAAAAGTAAATGTATATAACAGGAATAACAGAGGACCATATGTATCTGTAAAACCAAATTACATCATATAATGTACAGGTCCATGCGTAGTGCTCTTCAAACTCTCCAATAGTCGGTAAGCCTCCTTTGTTTGCTCTGTTGTTGAGTGGGTGCCCGGCTTTGAATGATTATAATAGGATTGAGGTTTTTTCCTGCAATACTGGTTTGAAGGCTTTTATACACTGTGAGTGCTGTGCTAAGGATTCCTCCTACATACCGTATACCATTTTAAAGTCTTCTGTACATTATGAGTGCTTTATAAAGTAGTATGAACTTCTTGAAGAAGAGCTATCGAAATGAAGATCACAATCTGGAGTCTTCGTCCTTGTCTGTGTACAATTTATGGACTTGCAGTACTCATGGACCTGTACATTATATGATGTAATTTGGTTTTACAGATACATGTGGTCCTCTGTTATTCCTGTTATATAAAATTACTTTTCTGCATGACTTTTTGAGCACTTGTGGTCTGCGTTATTTGTACAGTGCTTGCTTTCTGTATATTGTATACTGTGATATCGCATGTGTTTATGGTTATGAAAAACCAAAAGTGACATCAAGATGTCAGGGGTGAGGTTCTAAGATTGGCAAAATCCTATGGCTAAAACACAGTTTTTTGGGGAAATTCTAGAGTGTCACCCTCGACATCATGAAATCACCCCCCCCTCCTCGGGAAGTGAAATCACACTCCATTTCTACACTAACACATCACCTATCCCCCCCCCCCTTATTTTTCTCTTGCTGGCTTTTAAAGTTGGATCCAGGTAGTCCGCTGTGTTGGTCTGAAGCAGAAGAACTTTTTCAAACAGAAAAAGTGTGCATGCAACCAAAAGCTCATACCTTGAATAAACCTTCGTTGGTCTTAAAGGTTCCACTGGACTCTCAATTTGTTCTACTGGCTTTTGAGAAGCCAGCAAGCAATGGAGGGAATGTTCAGAAGGTCTCCCCACCTTGTGGAATGGCCTGTCTGACAAGGTTGGGAAGGGTCCCACTCTCCTGGCTTTCTGAAAACTATGCAGGGGGGATTTTTCGCAAAGGTAATAAGGCTTTTAATAAATAAAAATACAACTGCTCCTTGGGAGGAAAGCAATGGCAAACCTAGACAGCATAATAAAAAGTAGAGACATCACCCTGCCAACAAAAGTCCGCATGGTCAAAACAATGGTATTCCCAGTAGTAATCTATGGCTGCAAGAGTTGGACCATAAGGAAGGCCGAGCGCCAAAGAACAGATGCTTTCAAATTATGGTGCTGGAGAAGACTCTTGAGAGTCCCTTGGTCTGCAAGGAGATCAAATCAGTCAATTTCCACTTAAAGCTATATGTGCTCATAGCCCACCACTACATTCACTGGCAGTGAATTCCACAATATAATTACTTGTGGAGTAAAAAATATTTCCTTTGTCTGTCCTGACCCAATTGCCCATCAACTTTATTGGGTGCACCAGGGTTCAAGTATGATGGGAGAGAAGGGGGGGGGGGGAGCTCTGTCCACTTTCTCCATGCCATGCATACGTCCGTGAAGCAGGTTGGGCTGAGAGTGTGTGACTCGCCCAAGGTCACCCAGCAGGAGTAAAAGCAAATAGGGGGGCTTTTCTAGTAAAAGATGCTAGGGGAGCAAGGATTCATGGTCGCCCACTCTCTCCATCCTACCAGTTTGGTGTAGTGGTTAAGTGCGTGGACGCTAATCTGGGAGAATCGGGTTTGATTCCCCACTCCTCCACTTGCACCTGCTGGATGACCTTGGGCAAGCCACAGTTCTGACAAGAGCTGTCCTTGAAAGGGCAGTTCTCTCAGAGATCTCTCAGCCCCACCTACCTCACAGGTTGTTTGTTGTGGGGAGGGGAAGGGGTTTGTAAACCACTCTGAGACTCCAAGTGAAGGGCAGGGTATAAATCCAATCTCTTCTTCTTAATGAAGCAATCTTAAAACTGCATTTGTACAAAGAAAAAAAATGAGTTTAAATGAACAGGGAAGAAAATGGAACATTTAGTTCATTTCTTTGTATGTTTCAGGCATGCCTCCAGTTGTAATTCTGAAATTATCAGAGGTTTTAGAAACCAGCCTAGAATACTGTATAACTTCCAGCCACTCTTGATACTGTTATTGAAGCTTCTTTTTCAAGATGCAGTGTAGCTTTCAAATTCAAACTAATTAAGCGGCCAGTCTAGTTAAAACAAGGCTTAGCTAAATATTGCTTAACATTCTAACCTGCTCACTTCTCGAACTCAGTCCATTCAGCTCAAGTATTGGGGTGACCTTAAAGCATCCTATTAACACCCTTAATTGAAATTGACAAGGTAATTTCCTGGTTGCCATTGTGTAAGCCAGGCTGAGTGCACTCACGGTGAAAAAAAATGTGTAACCTTTAACTGCCATATTAGTTCCTGTAATTGTAACTGGCAGAACAATTATGCTGATGAACGCCCTGGCCTAACAGTTGGGTCGATTATGTTTGTCCCAGTGGAGAATAAAATGTTTCTTTTGCTGTCGTAAGGATACTAAAGTTACATGAGGGTTTTCAAGTATGTGCAAAATTCACCTGTCTTCTAGGTGTTCCGGAAATGTCATATTAATACCAATAAAGCTGTTTACAAAAAACATTTATATAGCACTTTGCAAAAAACCCACAAACAAACAAAGACCAACACTGGCTGCGGTCACACGTAACAGAAGCCACACAAGTGAGACGGAAAACAGCCGGAGTTTCCGGGCGCGATCTCACCAGCACATCTGGGAAGCGTAGCACACCCGTGGCTCAATCGAGGCTTCCAGCCGAAACTGCGTGGCAAAAAACTAGTACCTTGGAGGTACTAGTTTCCAGAAACTGCGGGGCAAGGGCGGGCGTCTGATCGCGTTTCCGGTGGCATCCGGCGCCCGCCCATGTCCCCTTGCAAATAAGGTGGGTTTTTTTGTCCAAGTCTCTGTGGTTGCGCATGCACATGAGCACCCAACGGAGCATACACATTTGTCATGTACACAAAAATAAAAAACAGTTTGCCGCGGCGCGCGCTTCTTCATTGCGTGTCGGCTTGTCCTGTGATCGGCACCTCTCCCTTGCCATGGAACCTCCACAGTACCTCCACAGGACCTCCACAGGAGGTCTGATCGCGTAACTGCGCAGTAGTTTGCCCCAGGGCAAACAGCCACGCTTCTCCTCTGCAGTTTCCTGCCCGTGTGACCGGGGCCACTGTTAAGTAGATGTGCATTGTTGTTCCCATACTGCAGTCTGGAGAAGAGAGAGCTGAATGACAGAGGATTGCCTAGGAATACCTAGTATGTTCAATGGAGAGAGCTGACCCAGTCCACCCCACCTCAAGCTCTTAACCACGTCATATGATTCTTTGATGTCATTGACAGGCATATTTAGGGGCACCTCATGCTGATGTGGAGATGTTCCATGTGCTATAAAGAAAGCTGCCATCAACAAAACAGCCACCTAGCCTGAGGAATGGGCACAGACTGAAAAAAATGAAGGTTCATGGAGGTTCGTAGTTTGTGGGTTTCAAGGACCACAAACCTCGAACTTTCATGAAGGTTTCCATTTTATGAACTAGTTCATGGTTCATGAGGTTTGTGATGGGAGGGGCTTGCAAAAGCCATTTAAAGGGAACACATTCCTTTAAAAGGCTTTTGCAACCCCCCGCCACCACTGCCATGGCGATACCATGTGGAAGTCAACTCAGAAAGCAATTAAATGCCTTCTAAATCTGCTTCCACATCATGCTGCCCTGGCCACATAATGCGAGGGAGTTCAGAAGGCATTTAAATTCCTTCTGAGTCCACTTCCAGTCTTCTGAGTTGACTTCCTTACACCAAGGGAGGTTTTCTTATTGATCCTGTTATAAAACTATTTAAAAGTTAGGTCATTCCCCACCTCTTGTATGGTGCCGAGGTTTGGGGATGGAAAGAGGATATACTTACTAGTATTGAAACAATTCAAAATCAGTTTTTAAGGCGTATCTTGGCTCTTCCCAAGGGAACACCAGTTGCCCTGATGAGAGCAGAAACTGGTTTGCCTTCCCTAAGGGCGCGGGTGCATCTTGCAATTCTAAAATCTTGGAAGAAAATCAGAGCTGCTAGCACTGATTCGTTTAGCCAACTGGCCTTTAAGTCAATGCTATCCAAAGACTTAGAGTGTTCTTGTTTTCTCAATAACTTACTATTAAGATACTCCATTCCTGATGACCTCCTTAGCTCTTCAACAAATAACTCAGATCTCAGATAGGAAATTGAGAGGTTAATTTGATTATAAGATTAAGAGGGAAGGTTAATAGTGGAATAGAGTTGTACGGAGATTGATTGTGATATAATACTGTATGGAACTTCATTTACGTCTCTAATGCCTGGAAGTTGCACATGGGTGGGTTGGTATTGGATTTTTTTATGAAATAAAATAAATTAAAATTTTTTAAAAAAATATATATAGATAATCATAACCTTAGAGCAGCTTTCACATCTCTGCGCTTTGAATCAATGCCTACGGCCGTATTGGTTGGCTGCTATAGTAGAACACCCAAGGCACAGTGTTTATGTATTTGTGGCTCTCCTGCTATTGAGGATCTCTCCCATTATATTTTTGATTGCCCATTGTATTCCCAACCTAGGTCAAAATTTTTATCTGGTATTTTATCAGTTTTAAGCTTTTATTCAGTCCCAGCGAAGATTATATTTTTGCTAGCTGATGCCACTGCTGATGTATCCAATAGAATGGCTTTATTTGCCTTGGCTGCAAGGAAAATACGGGCCAACGCTGTTCCTAGGGGAACTAGCTAATACTGATTTTAGTGGGTATGCTGAGTTGACTTTCTGTCACAACCAGAAGTGGTCTTAGAAGACATTTAAATGTCTTCAGAAGGTATTTGAATGCCTTCTGAGCTCCCTCATTTCATGCTGCCACCACAGCACAATGTGGAAGTGGACTAAGGAGGCATTTAAATGCCTTCTGAGTTGACTTCCACAGACTGCTCAAGGGCCAAACAACCCCCCAAAAAACCCTGGGCATTCTGTGGAAAGCAAGAGGGCATGCACCAGGTAAACAGACAATGGCCCTGGTCTGTGAAAAAAAATTAGGCCATGTGCCCATCCCTATTCAGTTTGCACACTATAATTCCTTTGGTCAGCCAAGCTTTTAAGAACAAATCTGATAAAGTTTTCTTGTAAGAGATGGTCCAAGACATTTGGTTAATGAAGTACAAAATTGTAATTGCATCCTTCATAGTTGTAAAATACAGCAATAAACGAAAGAAATTCCATTGCCATCTATTATTATTATTATTATTAGCCATCAAGCCACAGCTGATTTATGATGACCCTGTGGGGTTTTCAAGGCAAGAGACATTCAGAGGTGGTTTGGCATTGCTTGCCTCTGCATTGAGACCTTGGTATCCCTTGGTGGTCTCCCATTCAAATACTATCCAGGGCCAACCCGGCTTAATGTCCAAGATCTAATGAGACTGGCTAGCCTGGGCTATCCAGGTAAGGGCTGCTCGCTGATAGCCGCATAAATTTTACCAACAGTGGCAAGCTTCTTCATATTTCGACAAGGCCCAGCCAGCACTGATTATAATATTGAATAGTATTTTCCCTGAAAATATCTTCATAGTTCAAAAAGATACTGGGGATTTGGTGGCTAATATTTGACAGAAGCTAGCTGCCGTACTATAAATATGTACTGGCCCTTAATTTCCAAAATTGGAAACTGTCCATTACTTATTCCATCAGAATATGTGAGTTTTATTTAAGGATTGTAACCAAGGTTCCCAGGTTTCATTTCAAATGAATAAGCAACCCAGGATTTGGTCAAACATGCAAACAAATTAAGGTGTCCTTCCCCCCCCCCCTTCAATGTTTACCTATCTTGATTAAAAATTGATCCTCTACTATCTGGCTTGGCTCAGATGTTATGGATCTTCCTGTCACTGCTGAAAGTATTTGAACTTGATATCAAATATCTTTTGAAGAATGTACCATTTTAATATCAACTCACCTCTTGATGGACATTTTGACAAGAAATATCATTACAGTGGATTTTTTTTTTTTTAGAAAACTGTCACACGGGCTATCTTGGAGTCTAGACAAACAATCGTGATATTATAAAGAAGGTCACTTACTGTGATTTTTGGAATTAAAACTTCTCCAAAGTGTACCTATTCCACCATGTATGGTGAAAGCCATTTATTGCTACTTTTTGGTAACAGGAATGAAAAAGTTTATGCTGTCATTGATTGACCTTTAGAAAGAAAAATGAAGCAGGCTTATGGGTAATAAGAAAGCAACAACCCCCCCCCCCCCCGTAGACTTTCTTCATTAGGGCATGTGGCATGGTTTCATAACATTTTAAAAATTCTCTCATTATAAATCAATGACAGAACTGTCACACATATTCTCAAGTAAATATGATGGTATTAGTTATGTGATTAACTGAAGAGCTTCTTTATAACAATTAATTTCCCAGTGAGTCATTTACCGAGTGTTTGTGGTAGTCTTCTGGCCATCTGTATTTTGCCTCGATGAGCATCTCAACAGGCCTATACAAGATTAATCCTGCCACAATCCTAAATGTTTTTGTCAGGGTATCCATCTGTTAAAGGCAATATATCACTGCAAGGGTTGTGTAATCACTTGGTTTGGGGTGTTGATATAGCTGTTGGCAGGTTCTTTTCCAAAGTCCACAAAATGCAGACACATCTTTCTATCACTTATACCCCCTGCAGAAATAGTATTTCTGATCTAACCAAGGTTCTCCTCTGTCCCTATCAGATTGCTTACTGGACAGACCATGATCTGCAGAACTTCTCATGAACAGTCCAACACTGTATTTTTTTTACTTAATCCCTCCCTCCCTCATTTTTCTCCACTGGCCTTCAAGAGCTGATGAATGCTTAAGGAATGCATGTTCCATTTTACTCAATGGGGCTTACTCAAAAGAACGGGACTTGAGGGTTTCAAAGGCCTCCTTAGGGTATATTGCCTCTCCCCAGATGTGCCCCAGAGAGCCTTGCACTCTGCTGAGCAAGATCTACTGACTGTCCCTGGCCCGAGGGACATCTATTTAGGCTCTACCAGGACCAGGCCCTTTCTGCCGCAGGGCCTGTAAAATGGAGCTGTTCCGCCAGGCCTTTGGTTGAGGTGGCAGGCATGCCCCTGTATAAATCGATGGTGCGACCTCGTTCGGAATACTTTGTACAATTCTGGTCACCATAACTCAGAAAGGATATTATAGCATTGGAAAAAGTGCAGAAAAGGGCAACTTGGGCCCTGGTCACACGGGCCGGATATCGCGGGGGGGGGGAAGTGTGGCTGTTTGCCCCGGAGCGAACTACCGTGCGGCGGCCGGATCAAACATCCCGCCCGATGTCCCACCGACGTCCCGTGGTTGGGGGGAGGTGCCGATCACACCTCACTCCTGCGGTGTGGCAAAGAAGCAGTGCCGTGGGGGTTGTGTTGTTTTTTTTAACCCAAGTGTTCGCATGCACCATTGGGTGCTTGTGCACACCCATGGAGACTTGACCCAAAAAAAGTTTTCGCGACGGGACGCGGGCGGGGGCCGGATGCCATGAGCTAACATCGGAAACGTGATCTGACGCCCACCCTTGCCCCACGGTTTCCGGAAACTAGTACCTCAGAGGTACTAGTTTTTTACAGCGCATCTTCGGAGTGAAGCCTCGGGTGAGCCACGGGAGCTCTACGCTCCCGCCTCAAAGAGACCATGAAGATCATGGGGCTGAAGAGCGCCACCCTCTGGCTCAGCTGGTTCCTCAGTAGCTTCATCCCTTTCCTCATCAGCGCCTTGTTGCTCGTCCTGATTCTCAAGGTGGGTCGCCTTGACCTGTAAGGGGACGCGTCGCCAGTCTGGTTATCTGCGTTGGGTGGATCCCTCTGATGTCATAATTAAAACGGAAACAAAACAACATTTGTTAACGACAGATACTGACAGTGACGCCTGTGTGGGCGTGCATTCAGCCAGCACTCTGCCAATTGCACTGGCTACCGACTGAGTACCGGATCCGCTTCAAGGTTTTGGTATTGACCTTCAAAGCCTTATGTGGCCTGGGACCGACACCGCCTGTCCTCATATGTGCCCCAGAGAGCCTTGAGCTCTGCTGAGCAAGATCTGCTGGTTGTCCCTGGCCTGAGGGACGTCCATTTAGCCTCGACTAGGACCAGGGCCTTTTCTGCCCTGGCCCCAGCCTGGTGGAACATGCTCCTGTGTGAAATCAGAGCCCTGCGGGACCTTTTATCATTCTGCAGGGCCTGTGAATTGGAGCTGTTCTGCCAGGCCTTTGGTTGAGGCCCCCTGCTGAAGACACCATCTGTGTGCAGCCTGTATTGAACAAATTCTAGAGTCCAGTGGCACAAGTATTGATGCAGTCTGTTTTTAAATGTTTGTTTTAATGTTTTAACTGATTAGTTATTATTGTGTCATGTGGCCAAATGGCCCGACTGCTGTTGTGATCCACCCTGAGCACGTTTGCTGGGAGGGTGGAATATACATTTGGGAAAATAAATAAATAACTCAAAGAAGCACAGAAGTTTAGGAAGGGTAACCCATCTGGTGGTCTGTAGCAGCACTAACGTGATTCACTCCATTGTGTTACTTGATTTCCAGTGCACAGATCCTGAACTATTGTAGTTACAATGTTACTACTTCAACAGCCTGAAGTCCAGTAGAAGTGGTGGAACCAACATGGAACTCAGACATGGCTTTCAGGTCCATGCATGGCATCTGACATGCTCCAAAAGCATGTTTCTGCTGAAATAGTGACAGGGGTGGTTTTGCAGTCATCTCCATAAGGTAACAGGAGTCACAAGCAGTGTTTCCTCTAAGCTGAGTGGCTCACACATTTTTGTCTTAGCTCAGAAAGGACGGCTCCAGAGAAAACTCATTTATGCAGTAGCCAAATCGTTCCCTCACAGCTGTAATGTCAGTAGCTCACAAAGTAGAATTTTTGCTCACAAGACTCTACGGTTTAGAGGGAGCATTGATTGGATCCCACCAACCATTTGCATGAAGACTTTGGGGTGGAGGGGAAGGAAAGATTGTGTCAAGCAGAGCAGACAATGAGAAGGCTGGGAACAGATGGCTACTTAGAGGTGTTCCCTCATTTTTTGTGCCACTTTTTTGCTATGAAGCTCCCTACCTTTCCCTCCCTGTGAAGGATTGGCTGGTCACTTCAGGGCCTAGTAGGATTCTTTTGGGTACCAATATGATTGGCCAAGACCAAAAATAGCCCAGCAGGAACTCATTAGCATAATGGACCACACCCAACAGCAGAAACCCATTAGCATAATAGGCCACACCCATGACAATACAGCTCATTAGCATATTAGGCCACACACCCCATGTTACCAGAAGTGTGGTCATCCAGCCACACCCACTTTTTGCTTCTTATTCTGTTTACCTTGTTTGTTGTCAAAACCCAGAGCTTTTTTGTAGCAGGAACTCCTTTGCATGTTAGGCCACACACCACTAATGTAGCCAATCCTAATGAGTTATGTAGCCAATCCTAATGAGAATAATGTGGCCTATTATGCTAATGAGTTCCTGATGGGTGTGGCAAACTCGGGAGCCTGCCCAAAAATAGCCCTGTCCAAGAAAATGGACTTTTTAAACCTGCTCCACAGTTTGCAGGATTGAGTTATATAAATTGGTCTGATCCTGAGAGGCTGGTGAAACACACAGCCCGTGGGCAGGACTTGAGTTGGTGTGGCTCAAGAGTCAGTTTGGTGTAGTGGTTAAGTGCGCGGACTCTAATCTGGGAGAACCGGGTTTGATTCCCCACTCCTCCACTTGCACCTGCTTGGTTGACCATGGGCAAGCCATAGTTCTGGCACAGCTGTTCTTGAAGAAGAGCAGTTTCTGGCAGAGCCCTCTCAGCCCCACCTACCTCACAGGGTGTCTGTTGTGGGGAGGGGAAGGGAAAGGGTTTTTTAAACCGCTTTGAGACTCCCTTGGGTAGTGAAGGGCAGGGTATAAATCCAGTCTCTTCTCTTCTTCTTCTTCTTGTGTTGTTGCTGTTGTTTCTTTGTTCATTTAATTAGATTGGCAAACACCCTGGGGCTACCAAGGATGGTTTGGGCACCCAGACCAACCACTGAGAGCTGCACAGTTCCAGAAGCTAAGGAGTGTTAATCCTGTTCATTTGGGATACTGTGTACAGTTCTGGTCATCATATCTTAAATTACTGTAAGAAGAGCTCTGTAAGCTCTTGGAGGATTGGCTACATTAGGGGTGTATCGCCTAATATGCAAAGGAGTTCCTGCTACAAAAAGAGTCCTGATTATTACCATCATCTGATGCCAGTTGGTTTAAGACTATAGTTGAACTAAGAGCCTGAGTGAAGGGGGCTAACTTTGAGGATTTGGGGTGAGTTGAAGCCTGGACTGTGATATGCTTGCATTGCAACACATGGCTACATAGAGAATGTTTAAGCCTAGGGTTTCCAACCTCCAGTTGGTGGCTGGAGATCTCCTGCTATTACATCTGATCTCAAGGTGACGGACAGTTTACCTGGAGAAAATAGCCACTTTGGAAGGTGCACTCTATGGCATTATACCTCACTGAACTCCAACACTGTGCCATCTAATGCAAGGTATAAATGTATTAGATAGTAAAAGTTAGCTTTTCTTGTTTTCCTCTGCTGCAAGATAGTAGAGTGTTGTGGTGCCTAGAAACAAAAAATATTACTGAAAGTATTTAATAAGCTTCATATATTTTATAAAGGATGGTTTTCTTGTGTACACTGCCCTGGGAACCCACGTGGTTCCAGCTTGGATTCCTTGACAGTCTTCCTTTCTTTGATTTTTATTTCCCCCCCCCCCCCCCCCCCCCGTTAATCAGGCTTTGGAAACCTCTCTTGGAATTTCCTTCCTGCAACTAGCATGGCACAATGTAGGATTTCCTCCGCATTCCAATCGATGAGATGTAGAGCGTTTCAGCAGCCACAAAGCCAATCTAATTTACATTGAGACCTATTGTTTGCTTTCTCATCCTTAGCGGTGAACTATGTGGGCCCTTATTGTATTAGAAGTGCGCAGCCTCAGCGAAGGGTAATTGCATCATCCATCTCTGTTGGTATGTGTCTCAGGTCTTTTAACAGAATTGTCCTTTCCATTACTTCCTGATTTCCTTTAATATTCTTCTGGGTTAAAAGCCGAACAGTGGTAGTAGCATCAGTTTGCATGAGCTGTCACAGTATGCTCTTTTCTAGAAATACTCTCCAGGTGGATTAAATGGCATTGATAGGTTGACTTGAAGAGCACTGGGTTATTTTCTTTGTTTACTACATACACCCAGATGGGATACTGAATTTGCCATTTACAGTGGGTCTTTAAAACATGAACATTTTCAAATTACCCATCCTTGGACCCGGTCACATGGAGAATTTGCCGCGTGAAAGGCACGAATGTCAGGCGGATTTTCAGGGCGCGATCACACTGCAGCATCTGGGAAATGTAGTGCACCCGTGGCCAACCCGTGGCATCCAGCTGAAGATGCGGAATTAAAAAGTACCAAGGAAAGTGCACTAGTATCTGGAAAACGCAGGGCAGGGGCAGGCGTCTGATCGAGGGGAGCGCTAGTATCCCGTGGCATCCGGCGCCCGTCCACATCCCATCACAAACCACATGTTTTTCATAAGCGCATGCACACAAACAGAAAACTGAAAGCAGTGCTGCTCCACGGAACTGTGCATGCACACAAACATGAAACGCTTGTGTGATTGCGCCACACCACTTCTTTGCCATGCTGCAGCATCACCAGCTAACAGCCTAAGCACGGAGACTCGGGGGGCCGTGTGATCAGGCTACCGTGCTTTATTTTGCTCCGGGGTGAACAGCCACGCCTCCCCTCCACGTTATCTGGCCCGTGTGACCAGGGCCCTTGTAATGTGATCACACATTTCTGTAGTCATATCGGAGGGCTGGGTGGTGTGAGTATTGTCAACCATGGTTGTCAAAGACACTGCTGTGTACTTAAACTGTAGAGAAGCAGATGATACTTCCCTGATAGAGTTGTCTCCAGAATATAGAGTTCTGATCCAAGTCTCCTGTAGACCTTTTCAGAAGTTACAGCCATGTGTAATGGGAGCCTGTCTACCATGCCTGTCTACCATGTCAGAAGAGCAAATATGAAAGAAAGAAAGAAAGAAAGAAAGAAAGAAAGAAAGAAAGAAAGAAAGAAAGAAAGAAAGAAAGAAAGAGGGAGGGAGGAAGGTACTTTTCTCCCTTTCTCACAATACAAGAACTCGTGGGCCCTCCATGAAATTGCTGAGCGGTCGGGTTAGAACGGATAAAAGGAAGTACTTCTTCACCCAAAGAGTGATTCACACATGGAATTCACTGCCACAGGAGGTGGTGGCGGCTACAAGCATGGACGGCTTCAAAGGGGAATTAGATAGGCATATGGAGCAGAGGTCCATCAGTGGTTATTAGCCACAAGGTATAGATAGGGGCTCTGGGGCAAGTGATGCTCTGTCTTCTTGGTGCTTGGGGGGCCAACAGTGGGAGGGCTTCTAATGTGTTGGCCCCACTGGTGGACCTCCTGGTGGCACCTGGTATTTTTGGCCACTGTGTGACAGAGTGTTGGATTAGATAGGCCTTTGGCCTGATCCAACATTGGCGTCTCTTATGTTCTTATGTTCTTAATTATGCATAATTATCTGCACCAGAAGAACAAAATTATTTGTGCTAGATATCATACCATAACATCCCTACATCTACATTTGTTTTCTGCAAATCCATGTTTCACATTTAAGTCAACATAAGATCAATTCATTGAAAGGTCAAACCCCTTAGTTAAAATAGTTCATGGGCTAAGAACTAAGGGGCAACTCCCCTTTCAGGCAGACCTTTCCCCCCCTTCTCAGTGGAGACCTAAAATGGTTTACAACATTGTTATGTACTCCTCCATTTTATCCCCATAACAACAACATTGTGTATACGGTGAAGCATTTATTTATTTATTTATTTATTCATTCATTCATTTAGAGAATGTGTACGCCCTATCTCCAGATCCTGGGTCACCACTAAAACAATAAAACAAAGCAAACAAATAAAACAAAACAAGCTAATAAAGCAAGTCAAAATAACAACAGGTCACGAAAAACAAACCAGGGCATAAGAGCAACATAAAACAAACAGAGAAATCGACAACATTATTGATAAGTGAGTCTTCGGGCTGGGGAAGACCATAACACAGCTAAACCTCATATTTAAAAGCCTGGGTAAAGAGATATGTCCTAGCATGACATCTAAAAGAAAGTTAAAACAGGGCTGCTGTCACACACACTAAATAATCCACTTTCAGTGCACTTTCCAACTGGATTTTACTGTGTGAGCTGGCAATAGGGGCCATAGTATTCCCCCCCTTTTTTGCCTAATGGGATGTGCAATAGGGAGTGAGAATGTTAGTCACGCTGGATCCTTGGGAGTTGCCCATTGTATTTAACTGTTTTTAAAATGTTTTAACCGTATTCTTATTGCACTGTGTGCCTTGATTGCGTAACTATGGTGTTGTTTTACGCCTGTGTACTGTAAGCCCCCCTGAGCCCGCGTGCGGGGAGGGCGGGATATAAATGTAATTAATTAAATAAATAAAATAAATAAATAATAAAATCCAGTTGGAAAGTACACAGAAAGTGGATTGAAAGTGGGTTTTTTAGTGCGTGTGACCACAGCCTAGGTGTCAGAAAGGCCTCAAGGGGAAGGGCATTTCAAAGATGAGGTACCCCCATTGAAAATGCCCTGTCTGCAGTTGCCACCCACCTCCTCTCTTATGGCAGGGACGCAGAGGTCAAGACCTGACAGACAGTTCTTAACCAGTGAGCAGGACAGGATGAGGGAAGGTGGGAGGTAGTTTAAGCTGAGAGAGTGTGATAGCCCAAGGTCGCCCAGTGAGTTTCCATGACAGAGTGTATCTTCAAGATCCTAGTCTGGCTCTGTAACCACTACACCACACTGCCCCATAGGGTTGATATTTGTGAGAATGGAGACATACCGGAGTCAAATCTGGCTAAAATCTGACAATTCCCGTCCCCCATCTCTCTCTGACAGAACAAGTCCTTCTCCATCAGAGGAAAACTTCGTAGACGAGTGAAGACATTCCGCCCAACATGAAGACATTCTGCCTAACAGGGAACGGTTATCATTTGTGAAAAATAAACACACAACATCCCATGGTCATGTGAGATGCATCCAAAGTAGTATCTATGTTCTAGTAACGTGAATTTGTCACACCTTTGCAACATATTGTGTTAACTGTGACTGTCACAACCAGCTAAAAGTCCTACCAACACAGAGTTTTCCATTCCTTTCCACACTTTCTTGTAGTCTAACCACCGTACCTTTGAGATGGCTGTAAGTTATTATCTATTTCTCTCACATACCAGGGGGCCAGTAAGAATCTCATTTTCTACATACAGACAAATAAATCAAATAAACTACCTAAACCCAAAGAAGTAAGTTTTCTTTTTTATTATTCCCTTCTCAGAGCCGAATTGCACTAAATAAATCATGGATTCGCTGCAGGTGGAAGATCCATTGGTTTCTGCCTGCTCCTGTTTGTATGCTCTCTAATTCCCCCATGTTATTAATAATAATTTGTTAACAAAAGCACAATGTGTGTATATATAGAAGAGGCGAGATGCATAGTGCCATTTGTATTCCTTTCCCCCCCACATTGAATGAATAGTGCAATAGTTAGCATGGCATCAGGCACAGCCAATTGCATTGGGTTGCTGGTCTGCACACAAAGGAAAAGTCCAATGTAACATAATAAGAGCCATTCAATTACGCAAAAGAGGCCACAAACAGGCAGTTCCTTGAACAGAACGAAATGAAATCTTTACTAATACCGTGAGCCTAGCAAAGCTCTGAAGTTATTATAGCCGGCGCAAGAAACTGAACTGGGTGGACCTTGCAAGAGCAGTCAGCAATATTAATCTAAATGCTTGCTATATTGGCGAGTAGGGTCTAGGGGGTCTTTCCTCCCTCCCAGAAATGTTGTAATAAACACCTGCCCCACCTGGAACCAGCTAATCCAGAACCCCTTACGCTGGGAACATGCCCCAGACTTTAATATCTATTACATGTCATTGTCATCTTTTGAGTCTTCCCTTGTCGGTTTGCTGGCTTCTTTTCAGAAAATGTTGGCTTAGATCTCTGCCTCAACGCAAGAGTTTGGTGTCAGCATGAAAAATGCGGATCAGCAATTACATTTTCCTTTGCATGTATTTCAGGATGCTAAGAGGGAGACTTAACTAATTTGGGGGCAATGTTCCCCCCCTCTTTTTCTGTGGTTTTTTTTATTATTTGAGCATTCTAACCAAGTTCAATGTTTGCTCAAAAAATGTGAAACTCAATGGTGGTAGAAAGTGCCATCAAGATACTGCTGACTTCTGGTGACACCATAGAGTTTTCCAGGCAAGAGTTGTTCAGAGGTGGTTTGCCATTGCCTTCCAGTTTGGTGTAGTGGTTAAAAGTGGCAGACTCTAATCTGGAGAGCCGGGTTTTATTCCTCACTCCTCCACATGCAGCCAGCTGGGTGACCTTGGGCCAGTCACAGTTCTCTCAGAGCTGTTCTCTCAAGAGCAGTTCTCTCAGAGCTCTCTCAGCCCCACCTACCTCACAGGGTGTCTGTTATGGGGAGAGGAAGGGAAGGAGATTCTAAGGCACTCTGAGACTCCAAGTGAAGGGCAGGGTAGAGCCTGGGTTATGCAGGTCAGGGCCAACCCTGCCCTCCCACAAAGTACTGCTGTTATTAGAATGGTTTTGGCTTTCCTGAAAATGTTTCAAAGGTTTCACCTGAAGAAAAACCCAAATTTGTGCTCCAGTTCTGATTTTGATGAAATCTGGTAGGAACTTAGGTAAGTGTGAACCCCCATGAGGTGCGTACCGAATTGTCCCCAGCTTCCTTCTATTTTTTTCCCTCGTGTCTCATTTGAACGCACCCCCCCATATTTGGAATATTGTTTCCAGCAAAATTTCAATAGCGACTTGGTGGAAGTGAGCACAAAGCAGGGGGCGAAATGGCTCAGAGCCATTTAAACCCCTGCTCTCCAGAAAAATCAGTGGGGAGGGCAGAAAACAAGGGTTTAAACTTTAAATGGCTCACAAACTGATATGAACCAGGTTGGTTTGCGAACCAACCTCCCCATTCATATGGGTTCGTGGTCCGATTCGTGTTTCAGCCACGAACCACCAACCAAACTGCAAAAATGCGGTTCGTGCCCACCCTCCCCATCTCCTGGCTGCACATATACATGTGAAATGGTCTCATATTGAACCAGACCATTGGTCCATCGAGGTCAGTGTTGCCTACTCAGAGTGGCCAAAGCTCTCCGGGGTCTCAGGGTCCCTTTGATCTTTTTAAATGGAGATGTTGGGGATTGTACCTGGGACCTTCTGCATGCCAAGCACTGAGCCATCACCCCTCCACGGAGGGAGGCCTTGTGGAACGAAGGTTGCAGTAACTAGGAGAACTGGGTGAGATTGAGAGAAAATGCTTACTATATCTGCATGGTACACAGTGACAAATGATCCGACGTTTAGCCTCTGAGAGCTCAATAAGCCAGTCTTGCCCTGACGTAGCAACCTGCTTACCGCAAATGGCCTCCCCATCTATCACCAAGGCCTAGATTCTGCCTGCTCCTAATGCCATCAACGGTGAAACCTGAAACCCTTTGTGAGTCATTTATCATGCTTATTGAAGCATTCCATTGTGGATTAGAATAGAAATTTGGGTTTATTTCTGGATCCTGCCCAAAGGCTCTTCTATGCAGCTCATTCTAATTCTCGCTTGGAATGCAAGTTTGGGTTCTTAATCAAAGTCTCGCTCGCAAAGGTACCTGGGTTTCAATTATAAGCAGTCAAACTGGCATTTGGAAATATTTGCACTTGCGCCTCGAAGACGATGCAAATCCCTGGGGTTTAATTCTGCATTTAAATCTGCTCTAAATACTTCACACTTAATATTTTAACAAGTATATGTCAATCGGATTAAATAGGCTAGCATTGTGCACGGTGCTCTCAGCCTGTGAGAACCCACTTCTACCTTGGGCTTCAGAATGGGTGGCCTGTTACAAAAAGCCAGTCCAAAAGCAAAGAGTCAGGGCTCAGCTCGATATTACACTAAACAGAGGTTGCAACTGAAAGCAGCCTGCCTTTGCTTATCTGAAGGGCTGCAGTGAGAGATTCTCTGAATTTCATGGCAAACACATTCAGAAGAGTAGAAGTGTTGGATTTTTTTCTTCTACCTTAAGGCTTACAATTGCTTTCCCTTCCTCTCCCCTCAACCGGCACCTAGTAAGGTAAGTGGGGCTAAGAGAGTTCTGAGAGAACTGTGGCTGGCCCAAGGTCACCCAACAGGCTTCATGCAAAGGACCGGAGAATCAAACTCAGTTTTCCAGACTAGAGTCTGCCGGTCTTAACCACTAAACCACACTGGCTCCCAATATCAATAATCAATAGGGAAACACACCTTGTTCTACAGCTGCAGTCACAACTGATCTGTTTACGGACCCCTTCCTTGTGCGCCTTCCCTGTGCACCGCGAGTCGTCTCGAAGGTGAGGAGGATTTCTTTTCCTGTTTGCTTTAACCCACTGTGCCAGTTTGTGTATGTGTGTTTGGGAACCTGAGGGAGACTTAAAGGAAGACTTATAGAGATATGGACTCCTTGTTTGCTTTAACCCACTGTGCCAGTTTGTGTATGTGTGTTTGGGAACCTGAGGGAGACTTAAAGGAAGACTTATAGAGATATGGACTCCTTGTTTGCTTTAACCCACTGTGCCAGTTTGTGTATGTGTGTTTGGGAACCTGAGGGAGACTTAAAGGAAGACTTATAGAGATATGGACTCCTTGTAAAACAAAAGATTTCAATCCCAATATGGGGTTTTATTTTCCTCCCATTCCCTCCCCTACCATTTTTTATGAATCAAACAAGAAATCTGATGTTTCTGTTGTGGTGTTGATTTTCTAAGTCCATTTCCCAATCATGGCCACCTTTCCCCCCAATCATGACCATCTTTTTAAAAAAAACAACCCAAAACAAGAACCCTGCTGAAGTGGCCGTTCTGTGTCTCGAGCACACCACATCTGTTTTTGCTGTTTTTTAAAAATGTTGGCCAAACCATGACGAGCTTTGTTTTAAATGCTTGTTTCCTTATCAATGAATCTTTGATTATGTATTTGTATTAATCTGACATTAAATAAAATATGGGGAAAAAACCAACTGATCTGTTTACCTGTCCTAGTGTTACCAGTCAAGGGGGCCAGGTGGTGCATGGCAACTGGAAGTTACATCACAACAAGAAGAAGCCAGTTCATACCAATAAGGCGGGATACAAATTGAGCCAGTTCAGACCGGTAAGGCGGGATAAGTCTTGAGCCAGTTCAGACCGGTAAGGCGGGATACAAATTGAAAGCAAATAAATAAATAAAAAGAAGAGGAGGAGGAGGAGGATTGGATTTATACCCCACCCTTCACTACCCAAAGAGGTCTCAGAGCAGCTTACAATCTCCTTTCCCTTCCAACAGACACCCCATAAGATAGGTGGGGCTGAGAGAGCTCTGAGAGAACAGCTCTTGACAGAACAGCTCTGAGAGAACCATGACTGACCAAAGGTCACACAAGTAGCTGCATGTGGAAAAGTGGGGACTCAAACCCGGCTCTCCCAGATTAGAGTCCACGCTCCTAACCACTACACCAAACTGGCTCTCACTATAGCAATCCCTCCAAACTCTGTAGTTTGGGAGGACTGAAAGAGGGTAAACATGATGTATGACATCACTTCGAGTTCTGTGACTGGAAGTGACATGGTGGTATCACTGCAATATGGGTTTTGGCTCCACAATTTATCCCACGTATGCACCGGGCAATGGAGGCAATGGGTGGGAGGTCTCCTACTGCAGTAGGAGACTTGGTCCTCCCTTCTGTCTATCAACCACCTTCAATGGTTATTGGACAGCTCTGTAACTGTGCAGTAGCTGTGGTGGTGGCATTCTGTTTTCTTTTAGTAGGGCTGCACATTCTGTCACGTGGAGTTTTTTTGATCTATGCAGTAGGAGACATTTCATGTACCCAGGGGCTACTGTAAGCTTTTGGAGGATTTACTACATTAGGGGTGTGTCACCTAATATGCAAAGGAGTTCCTGCTACAAAAAGAGCCCAGCATCTACCCATAGTTTTGGTTGATCAGGACAGGTCACTAAATGATGCAGGGGGTCTTCAAAGTGAGATGGATGTGATCTATAGATCATATTCAGAATTTATAAAGAAAAATAATCTGCCCAGCAAGGTGGTGGTTAGATTCCTCAGAAGACAAGTGAGAGATCAGATCTTAAAGGCAACAAATGGAACTATCCTTAAAATTGACGGCAAGGAGATAAGAGTTTTGAAAGACATTTCCTTTGAAATAAGAAAGAAGAGGAAAAAATACAGAAACTTGGCTCTATTTTTACAAAAGAATGACATCCCCTACAAATGGATTATACCTGAATGCATACTGTTTAAATTTAAAGACAAGAGGGGGGGAAATTGACTCTGTTTTGAAAGCTAGTGCGTTCTTGTAGCAGCAACTGGGACCATCAGAGGAAGAAGGAGAGTCATAAGGGAAGTGATGATGAAACACTTACTGGAGAAGAATCGGACTTGGAACATGGGGTGGCGGCCCCTAAGCAAGGATATAGTTTGAGGGAAAGAAAAGATAAAAAATGAGAGGCTAATATTTTCTGAAGTCTGTTTCTATTTGTTATTAATATATAAGCATCTTTTTGTATTGTTCTTTAAGAAGTCAGAAGTCCTGGACTTGAAGCATATAAGCAGAATTAATGATTATATTTAATGTAACCAAATATTTTTTTTAATTTTTTTTATAAGCTTTGCATTGTAACCATTATATGACCACCACCTCTTGGGTTTTTAATGGGTTTTTTTTTTTACTTTCTCCTGTAGTTTGTAGTTCCCTGTCCCTATTTTCTTGTAGTGTTTTAGAAAATAAATTTTTTAAAAAACCCTAAATGATGCAGGGGGGACTACACCTCCCAAAAGGCTGTGAAAAAATACAGAATTGCAAATAATTCCAATAACATGGGCTTAATTAAACATCTAATGGTACATATTTTTTTGAAAAAATTCCTGTTTCAAAAACTGATTGAAATGCTCACTTTTTGTTTATACCATTAGTTGTTGAGCAGCAGGGGAGGGGGGAACGTAGGATTGCCAACAGCTCTATGAGAACGTGCATGAGTGAAACACAGGTGATCACACTTTTCTGCACTGTTCAGCTTGAATACTTGAAAAGTAGCCTGACGAATAGGCTCAAACTGTTCACAGTGAACTGATCAGCAGATAAACGGCTCTCTGCTTGCAACTGGCAAACATCTGGTGAGCCCAGCTGGTGGATGTTTCTGCCGTAATCACTGCAGATCTGCTGGAGAACAATGGCTGAAAATTCAGTGAGACATATCAGTTTTCTGCGGTCCCCTTGGCTGTTTTCTGCTTTTTTCTTATATTCATGTAAACTCCACAGCCCTAAGTTTACCTAGCTGAACATGGTGACATCCCCTGTTGTAAATTAACACATAATGCAGTAAAAGAGTCCAACTCTTAATCTAGCAGGAAAAAAAATGTGCTCCAGCTACAGCAAGAGCAGCAAGTGGGACTGGAACGGATACAAATGGCATCTCTACATACCCTTCCCCACTCTGTGGAAGGAGGAGGAGATTGGATTTATACCCCGCCCTTCACTACCCAAGGGAGTCTCAGAGCAGTTTATAAACTCCTTTCCCTCCCCCTCCACACAACAGACACCCTGTGAGGTAGGTGGGGCTGAGAGGGCTCTGCCAGAAACTGCTCTTTCTCAAGAACAGCTCTGACAGAACTATGCCGTGTCCAATGTCATCCAGCAGGTGCAAGTGGAGGAGTGGGGAATCAAACCCAGTTCTCCCGGATTAGAGTCCGTGCACTTAACCACTACACCAAACTGGCTCGGGGTGACTGGGGTGGTGGGGACAATGGGGGTGGGGTGGTCATAGGAGATGGCATGAAGTCACTTCCAGGAAATAAAGCCAGCAGTGATGTCAGGCATCGGTACAAATGGGCAAAAATGCTATAGTAAACAAGTGACATCACACCATTGGCCTGATGATCATTGAAAAAATTATTTTTCTCTCGCCGTTGGTCTGGGAGACAGGAGATCCCCTGCCCCTGCCATGGGCCTGAAAACCCTAGTTCACAGCCACCCTGGGATTCCCACTCTATAATGAAATAATGAGGTTTCCGTTTGCTCTAAATTAAAGGGGAACACACACACACACACCCAAAAACCCCAACAGATCAGTAGAGTCCAGATTGGGCACAATGTCAACTGGATGTTCCTATTTACTGTACGGGCTTTGCACTGCCCAGGTTGGGAAAGACTCCCCCTGTGGCCGCAGCCCATTTAAGCCTTCTCTATGCCTCCTTCCCCCTTTAAATAAAGCTGCTCGGAAATAAAATGCAAATATAAACCTAACAATGAAGTGGAACATGTACTTGACACTGTAATACTTATTTAACACACAGTTTAAAATTCAGGGTAGAAATCAAAAGGCTTTCATATTTTTTCTTAAAGTTATTGGAAGGCCCACAGTGAGGGGGACTAAAGTTAATTCCTGGTAGATATGCCAGCCTCCAGTTGAGACATGAGGACCCTCCAGAATTACAGCTCATCTCCAGACTACAGAGACCAGTTCCCCTGGAGAAAATGGATGGTTTGGTAGATGGGCCTCTGTGGCCTTGTACCCCTCTGAGGTCCCTGTCCTCCACAGGCTCCATCCCCTGGATCTCCAAGAGTTTCCCAACCTGCATTTGGCAACACGACTCCACCCACCCCCCACCAGTGGCCAGGGGGGAACCTGGCAACCCTTATTCCTACAGGACCAAGTTCCAATGATACGGGCCCTTGTAATGTTCCCCACCAAACCTACTTCTGAAATTGTAGGTTCCGGTACCAGAGCCTCATCAGAAAACCTGGTACATATGGGTGGGAAGAGGTATATTGTAAACTCTGCAAAAATCAGGACCACCTTCTAGCGTAAGATGCATCATCCTCGAAACAAATGGTCACAGTGTTGAGTTAAGAACTCTCAGCTTATGTCACTGGGACCTGGCCATTTGTTTTGTCTTTAATTTGGGCATTACTATTTGAATCTTTGAGAAGTGAACACTGGCCCAATCTGCATCTAGCATTTGCTCCTCTGTTTTACCAAGCCCACGCTGGAACAGAAATTCCCCTCTACATTACATGCCACTTTCACTTTCTTTGATTGTCGGATTTTATGGTAGCCTCCACACTGCATGCCGGTTTCACTTCCTTTGATGGAACAGTCAGTATGGTGTTGGCCCACGGTATTTGGGCGATTCTGCATCTAGCATTTGCTCCACATTTTCTCAACAGGGAGGGAAAAGTGCAGCTCAAATCCACATCCATATACCTTGGGCAATGCTGTACTGACTGCAGAGTCACCCCTGAATGGCCATAAAACAGCCATAAATCTATGCAGACAGTGCAATAAAATCCAATGATCAAAGAACTCGAAAGCAGCATGGAGTGTAGAAGCAACCATAAAACCTGATAATCACAGGAAGTGAAACCAGCATGCAATGCAGAGGGGAATTTCTGCTCTACCGTGGGTTTCAGAAAACAATGGAAGGAAAAGCCAATGCAGAATCAGCCTTTGAATGTGATTTTGAGCTTCATTTTTTTCCTGTGCCACTGTGGGTTTAGTAAAACAGCAAAGTAAATGCTAGATGCAGATTGGGCCACTGACTTTAATTTGTTGGCAGGAATTTCCAGAGTTATCGAAGTGGTACTCAGGGGTCATTTCCTGCGGGAGTGCACAGGAGCGGAGCTCCGGCAGTAAGGAGACCAGGGGGTGGGCACATGCAACAAGCCCCACCCCCTGCTCCCAGCAGCCTCAGGCCACGAGGCGCAAGAAGCAGCCAGGCAAGTTGCAGAGCCCCTCCCCCCCAGCCTGCCTTCAGGTACAAGCTCTCTCTCCTCTGTGAGGGCAGATCTGCGCATCCCCCCCCCCATAATTAGCAATCCAAAACAGTCCAGTGGCACCTTTAAGACCAAATTTTATTCAGGTACAATCTCTCCCTCCTCTGCAAGGGGAGAGCGGCCGGTTCCCCCCCCCCCTAATAGCTAGCAATCCAAAACAGTTCAGTGGAGTCTGAGTGGTGGGTATTGCCTTCTGACACACTTCCGGTGATGTCAGGGGGTGTGGTATATGCAAATAAGTTATGCTAATGAGTTATGCTAATGGGCTCCTGCACCTCTTTTTCTACGAAGACCCCTGGTGGTACTGACATGACCCAGCCACCCCTGAGTGTTGGAGGCAGTTAGTGGAAATGCTTTTAAAGGCGATCTATTGATCCTGGGGGGAAATGATTTCTTTCTTTCTTTTTTGCAGGAGACTTCCTGCAGCTACATCAAAATGCCATCAAATCGGTATTTTGGATCAAGGTACAGAATTTTATTGATAATTGTTTTAAAAAATATTATCACACAATTCACAATTTTTCTAAAGCTGCCAACAAAATCTTCTTGGGCATAATTTTATTTTTGTGGAATGACTGCCAGCTTCGTCCTCTCCACAGGAAGGGAGACATTCTGGATCTTCACTTTGGGAACACTTAAACCATGAGGATTAGATGAAGAAACTGACTGAAAGTGCACACAGCGAGTACATATCTTTCATCTGGACAGGGTTTATATATCGGTGGGATGCTATAACAATATTTTTTTTCCCAGTTAAGGATTTGTTGTGCCTTTTCCCCCTTCCCCCTCTTTCTTTTTCACAGTCCTTTTCTTTTGATCAATCATTTGTCATGTGGACTGCACCACCCCCCCCCCCCCCAATTCTATATATGAGGTTTGTGAATAGTAGAAAATTACTGTCAGTTGAAGGTTGATACAGACGTGCACAGTCCAAGGGTTTTGATTTCCATGGCCAGGTATGTATGTTCAGCGGTCATTTCGTAGAAAAAGAGGTGCAGGAGCTCATTAGCATAACATTTGCATATGCCAAACCCCCTGACATCACCGGACGTGTGTAAGAAGGCAACACCCACCGCTCAGGCTCCACTGGACTGTTTTGGATTGCTAGCTATTGTGGGGTGGGAATGTGCAGATCTGTCCTCGCAGAGGAGGGAGAGCTTGTACCTGAATAAAACTTGGTCTTAAAGGTGCCACTGGACTGTTTTGGACCGGGGGGGCAGGGGGGGCTCTGCAGCTTACCTGGCTGCTTCTTGCTCTGACTGAGGGCTGCTGGGAGCAGGGGGTGGGGCTTGTTGCATGTGCCTGCCCCCTGGGCTCTTTACTACCAGAGCTCCGTTCCTGTGCGCTCCTGCAGGAAATGGCCCCTGTGTACGTTATAAGGTTCATCTTATTTAATTGCAATTTGTTTTGAAAATCTGGAATGTAATTAATTCCAAAAAACATGAAAAATGTTATGTTGTTAAATTGTTTATTTTTCACATATAAATTATTGAATAATTATATTCTTTATTCATTTTCAGGCCTTATAATCAACCTGCCTTGACACGAACACATGTTTATATGTCCTAGTGAGTATGTATACAATTATTTGACCATTGTGAAAAGCCTTGGAGGCCAAAATATGTTTGGTCCTGTTTTAATTTGGTTCAGGGTTATCAACCTAGAGATATTGAGTTGTTGGTCCCATTTTATTGGTTCAAGGCTCTGAATCTAGAGATATTGACTTGTATCATGTTATATAGATTCAGAACTTCTTAGTTCATATATTCACTGCTTTAAGAGTGGAATCTGCATATGTTTTCATAGTAGAGTTTTAGTGCACTTTGTAATAAATACAGATATTTTGTGAACATTATTTTTCATTAATTTTCTCTCACTCAACTTTTGGGTACCCAGCTTAACAATTCTATATCCTACATCAGTCAAAGTCAAAGGTATCTTACAAGCTATAAATTCATTTTATAATGCACACACACAATACAAAAAAACCCCTGCTACAACCAAGTTTAGTTTCAAAATTTTGATTTAGCTACAGAAAAGTCTTTAGGATCTGATAACTGCTGGCTATCAATTTATCAGGGAAATGAAATCTTTTCACTTTAATTTCCCTTCTATCGCTTTATGACCTTTATACATTATCTTCTTGTGTGTGTTTTTTTAAAATTGCCTTAATATGCACTCAAATGGTATCAAACTGCAAGTGTTAATCAAGTTTTTTTTTTTTACATATTGCTTTGTAGATACACTAATCAGGTTAGCGTCTTGCTGTTCCATCACACACACCTCTATTTAAAGATGTTCTGCAGACCAAATATGTTGCATGCTTGTCCTCTTTTGACATAAATTCACGACAAGATATAATAACCTCAGTCTAGAAAGCTGCCTACATCATTCTCTTCTGCTCCATTGTATCCCCGCAACAACCCTGTGAGCAGGGGCAGACAAAGTGGGAAAACCCTGGAAAAGGGTCCCTCCCTCAGGCCATCCGGGCCCTGCCTCTCCAAAGGAGGGAGAGAGAAGAAGTCTGCCTGCCCCTGCCCCACCCTCACAAAGTGGGGAGAAAGGAAGGAAGAGGCAGCCTTCCTAACCCATTGGCCAGGTACTTCTTCCCTCGTCCTATGTGGGGCTTAGCTGGCTGGGGTCCGCCTCTCACACGATGCATGTGAGGTTGGTCAGGCCAGCGGCTCCTTTGCCTGCCTCACGTGGGGCTCAGGCGGGTCAAGTGCTGCCCCCTTCACCTTCATCTTGCGGGCCTTGGGCAGGCAAAAGGATTCTGGGTCAGCGTAGCTCCTGGTGCCTCTCCTCAAATCCTCCCCCCCCCCGAATTTTCAAAAGAGTTTGGAACAGGGGGTCCAGTTCTATGAGCCCCAGAAGAGGAATCAAACCCGGTTCTCCAGCTGAGTCTGCCACTCTTAACCACTACACCATCCTAGCTCTAACAGAGAGGAAAGAAGGAAATGAATGGTATCAGTCCAGCCCAAATATATTATCGGTTCTGCAACAGCTAATGGCAGCAGCACTGTATTTGGTCCCGATCCAGTTAGTGAACCCGTGCTCTTTTTGTGTGCAGGATGATCCAAAAGGTGGCCTGCGTGACCCAGCTGGCTTGTGTGTACCAAATGATCTTGTTACATGAAGGGATCTATATAAAGGTAAAGGTAAAGTTTCCCTTGCTCGAAAGCCAGTAGAATCCAACTCTAGGGTTGCGGTGCTCATCTCCATTTCAAAGCCGAAGAGCCAGCGCTGTCTGAAGACGTTTCCGTGGTCATGTGGCCGGCATGACTAAACACCAAGGTGCACGGAACGCTGTTACCTTCCCACTGAAGTGGTACCTATTTATCTACTTGCAATTTCTTGCTTTCGAACTGCTAGGTTGGCAGGAGCTGGAACTAGAGATGGTTGCTCACTCCATCATGCGGCGCACTCGGGTCTCGAACTGCTGAACTACTGACCTTCCACAGCCTGCAGTTCAGCGTCTTAACCACTTGAGCCACCGCAGCTCCATAGGGATCTATATAGAGTCCCACTTTTCTCCTAGAACACTTGTAAAAACAAAGAAATCCCACTGTATTATATAAAATGGGAGGGGGGAATCCATTGCTGGTCGTTTTAATTTTTAAATCTTCTGCAACGCTCCCGTGTCTTTTGCATGGTTCTTAGTACTTAACTACAGTGAATGGAACTTTTCAGACAATAGACTGCCAGGGAAAGAAGGTGATATTTTATTTTTATTTTTTATTTTTTAAAAAAAATACAGTCTCTGAATTGCTATTCATGGCTGGTTTCACACTTATCTCAGAGATGCCTCTGTTCAAATAATGGAACGGTGCTCGGAGAAGAGGAGAGAGGAAGAAGCCCTTTTAAAAACCAAGTTAATCCATGGCAGTGTTGTTAAATGAGATGAGTGTGGAAGATGCAGTCTCAAGAGAGCAGTAGTTTAAATCCCAAACCAGGAAATATGTACTGCTGTTCCTAGGAAAAGTACCTGGAGACATCCCACAGACAATAAGCAATGGCAAGTTGATTCCAGTACATCTAGATAGAATCATAGAGTTGGAAGGGGCCATACAGGCCATCTAGTCCAACCCCCCGCTCAGTGCGGGATCAGCCTACAGCATCCCTGACAAGGGTTCATCCAGCCACTGCTTGAAGAGTGCCAGTGAGGGCGAGCCCACCATCTCCCTAGGCAGCCGATTCCACCACTTAACTACTTTTATTGTAAACAAAAATAATCCCTAATATTCAGCTAGGGATGCCAGTCCCCAGGTGGGGTCGGGGATCCCCCAATTTTGGGGGCTCTTGCTCACTGCTAGCCAGCTGACCAGTGAGGGAAGCCCCACCCCTCTCCCTCCCCTCCTGCCAGATTTAAAGGCCCCTCCAGCTGATTGGTGGGAGCACGTGGTCTGCCAATCTCCTGGAGGGCCCTTTGAATCTGGCAGGAGGGGAGGGAGAGGGGTGGCTGCTGGACAGACACCTGCACTCCAAGCAGCAAATTCGCTGCTTGGGGTTCAGGCACTCAGGCCCCGCTCCTCAGAAAGCATTTGAAGGCCCCGGTCACATGGAAGGTTTTGGCCGGGGAGAGGGACGGATCGGGGGAGCAGCAAACGGGCGCGATCTCACCGCAACATCTGGGAAGTGGCGCGCATCTGTCCCCAATCCAGCCCTTCAGGCCAAAAACCCACAGTAAAAAAGAACCACCCCCAGAGGAGGACTTACCGGGAATGCCGCATCTAGTGCGGCCGTGGGATCACCGCCGTGCTCATTGTCCGGAGCAATCCAGGCTCCCGGCCAAACTGCGCACACATGCGCAGTTCGGCTTCCTTGCTCCCCTTTCAGTGGCTTCCCCTCGGCATCTGATCGTGCCGGGGAGGAAGTGTGCGGCGGCTCAGGGGATCTATGTGATCCCACCGCTGCGTGTCTCTTTTGGTGCAGCTGTCCGATTCCCCATGCATTTGAAATAAATCCACGTTTGAAGAACAAAGTTAAATTTATTATAAAGCGATGGTTAGATCAGGAAAACGAGAATTGTTAGGAATGACTACAAGCCTCATAGGGAAACATAATAAAGGAATTTGAACCAGGTCAGGACCAATGAGTCCAATTCCCGCTGGCGGGAATGCAGATAAAAGTAGCGCCCAATTCATTGGGAACACAACGGTTCTACAACATAAACACAAGTAGTTCTCAGGCATGAGGATACATAATAAGCAAAGCAACGCCATAACTCCATCCCACCTCCAGCTGGTCGACCTTGAGCAGTTCCGCAGATGTAGCAAGCAAAAGACAGTAAACACCTACTCATGAGAATACGGGCGGGGGGGATGGACAGGGCACAATGTGATATACAGAAAGGAACACACCACCTTATGGCAGCTTGCTGACATACTGCCCACCTGAAAATACACTTTAACCACCTTCTCCCGGTCTGGGCGGGAGACCTCCCGGTTTGTCCGGGAACTTTTTGTGGAATTCTCTGAGCATGTAAGGGGCCCGAATATCCCCTTCTTCCACCCATTCCCGGTGCTGGGGTCCGAAGTCCACCCATTCAATCAGGTAAAACAGTTTACCACGTTTCAACTTACAATCAAGAATGTCTGCAATCTCGAAATGTTCTTCCCCCTCCACCAGAACCCGGGGAGGGGATACCTGCGTGGGCCTCCACTGAGATGTACCCGAGGTCTTTTTGAGGAGGCTCATATGGAAAACCGGGTGCAAGGATTTCAGGTTTTTGGGAAGGTCCACTTCAACAGCAACATCATTAATCATTCTACGGACTGGGAAAGGTCCGATGTACTTCCAACCCAATTTTTTACAAGGTCTGAGCAACTTCATATTTTTTGTTGACACATATACCAAATCACCAGGCTGCAGATCCCAACCCACCACCCGGCCTCTGTCAGTCTGCAGTTTATAAGCGGCCTTTGCCGCATCCAACGTTTGGCATAGAACCGGCCAAACTGCTTGCAATGATTTACACCAAGAACCAGCGTCAGTAGGCTGCAGAGGTTTATCCCCCCCCTAGGAAAGGCAAAGGAGGGCAGTCATAACCATATACTACTTTGAAAGGTGACATACCAATTGAACTATGCATAGTGTTATTATAACAGTATTCTGCCAGAGGCAGTAGGTCACACCAGTCATTTTGTTGATAGTTCGTAAAGCATCTCAAATACTGTTCCAAAGTTTGGTTAACTCGTTCTGTCTGGCCGTCAGTCTCTGGGTGGTAAGCACTACTGAGCCCTTGCTCCACCCCCATGATAGTTAATAGTGCCTTCCAGAATTTAGAAACAAATTGTGTACCCCTGTCCATAATTATCTTAGCTGGCAAGAGATGGAGTCGCATGACATGTTGAAGGAAAGCTTTAGCCAGCCTTTGGGCCGTAGGTAGGGATGGAAGGGGAATGAAATGAGTCTGTTTAGAAAACAGATCAACCACCACCCAAATAACAGATTTCCCCCTGCTGAGTGGCAGATCCGTGATGAAATCCATCGAGATGACTTCCCATGGTCTATTGGGGGTTGGCAAGGGCTTTAAGAGACCAGGGGACTTCCCTCCCCTCGGTTTTGTCAATGCACACATTTGGCAGGAACGTACAAAGTCCAACAGATCTTTGTGCATGTGTGGCCACCAGAACTGACGGCGAAGAAGTTGCAGGGACTTCACAAAGCCCCAATGCCCCGCCAGCTTGGTCCCATGGGCCGCTTGGAGGACTTCCCTGCGGAGAGAAAAAGGCACATAGAGTCTGTTTCCGGAATAAACCAAGCCCTCCTGGTCACGTAAACAATCAGGCATCCCCCCCCCCAGTAGTTCTTCATCCTGTTTGGAAAGTTCAGCAGCGTAGCGGCTGCACCAATCCCCCCCACAGGCAAGGCGGGAGGAGGAGGAGCAGAAGGAGAAGGGGCCATGGGAAGCCTTTGCGCTTGACTGCGAGTGACCACGGCCCCACCCAATTGGGCGGGGGTGAAAATCAAGTCAACGATGACGTCTTGCTGACTCTCGTGTTGCAGGAGGTGGGACAAGCCGTCAGCCAAGGAGTTAGCCGAGCCCGGGAAATGATGGAGAGTGAATTGGAACTTGGAAAAAAAATTCACACTTGGACAGCTTGGCAAACAGCTTGTGCTTATGTAACGTTTTGAGAACTTTTCTGACAAGTTTGACATGTGAGGGGAGGTCCTGAGAGTACAGTAAAATGTCATCTAAGTAAATAATAACCCCTTTAAACAAGAATTCATGGAGGACCTCGTTAATCAAGTTCCTGAAGGCCCCAGGGGCCCCTTGCAGACCGAAGGGCATTACCAGATACTCGAATTGCCCCAGAGGTGTGTTGAACGCCGTTTTGCCTTCGTCCCCTTCCTTTATCCGCACTCTGAAATAGGTGTCGCGCAAATCGAGTTTCGAAAACACTTTCCCTTAGGACGCCTCTGTCAATTAATCTTTTATCAAAGGAAGGGGGTAGGCGTTCGAGGTCGAAATAGCATTCAGTCCCCTATAATCCGTACACAAACGCAAGCCCCCGTCTTTCTTTTTCTTTTCCGCGGGCCCCATTGCGTAAATTTTCCCCTTCGGAAGCTTGCACCCCGGAAGAAGCTCAATGCTACAATCAGTCTTACGATGGGGGGGTAATTCGTCAGCCTCTGCCTCCCCGAAAACCTGTGCTAGTTCATGGTATTCCAGTGGAAGGGTTGCCATGTCTTCTGGAGTCAAAACTCCACAGGGAAACTTTATGGTGGGAGGACTCCCCCACTCCCCCTTCCATTTGTGGTCAATGCATTTGGGTGACATAAACTGAACCTTCCCCTCTTCCCAAAGTATGTAGGGGTCATGACTGAAAAGCCACGGGGCGCCCAAAACCAACGCAAATTGGGAGTCTGGGGTGACCACAAAAGTTCTTAGTTCCCAATGTTCTCCAGCCCCCAACCTCAATGGCATGGTTTCATGTGCACACGGTTTCATGGGCGCCCCATCCATTTGCGTAAAGATGATGGGGGATTTCAGTTTCTGGATGCCCGCCTCCAACCCAGTCACTACATTAGGGCTAATTAAGTCTCTCCCACAGCCCGAGTCAATAAGTGCTTTCACCCGCACGTGGGTCCCCAGGATTGGGTTAATTAAAGACACAGTCACGAAGAAAAGAGAGGGGTTTTTTCTCACCACTATAGGCGCCTCCGATGCAATGTCCCGTTGTTGCGCCTCTCCTACAACAGGACGTTCTCGTTTCCCGACACTTCTGGTTCCGAATCAGCTGAATCTTCCTGGTTGGTTTCTGGCGCCGCTTGTAGTGCTTTGGAAAATTTGGGTTTTGCAACCCCTTTCTTAGGCGGTGTTGCCGGCTTGGCCTTGGACTGTGGAGCTTTTTCCCTTGTTTGGCGAGCACCGCAATCCGCGGCAAAATGGCCCTTCTCCCCACACCTAAGGCAGAGCCCCATTTTCATCCGTAGGTCTCGCACTGCTTCCGACAGTCGCGGGGTTCTCGGCTTCGGGGTGGGTACCTGGATCACCTTCCCTCCACTGGCTACTATGTCCAGGCGTAATGTCTGAAGGCGGCTCTCAGCGTTCTCCGCTTCTTGGGTCCACGCCATCAGCGAGCGGGGGTCTACTGACCTCAGTACCGTCTCTCTGATTTCTGGATTTAGCCCCACCCGGTACATCTCGACTAGGATGTGATCTGGCCAGTCTCTCAGCTTTGCCGCTTGGTTTTGGAACTCCGCTGTATACTCTCTGACCGATTGGTGCCCCTGTTTAAAGGTGCGCAAGAAAGCTTTGGCTCTCTGGTCCGCATTCACGTCTTAAAAGCGGGTTCTTAGTGCCCACGTGAAAGCCTGTAAATTGAAAAGTTCTGGGCCCCGGCTGTTGTGCAACCCCACATACCAGGTTGCTGCCGCCCCTTTCAGTCTCGCGGCTATCACATCAATCCGGCCACTGTCATCCGGGAACAAGTGACCATGCTGAGCTGCAAATTTCTGCACCCTCACCATGAAGAAGGCGAGATCATCAGGGTTTCTGTCAAATGTAGCCTCCAACAGGTCTTTTGGCCGTGCCCGCGGTCCCATCAGCATGGGTCCCGGCGCCCCTGGTCCTCCCGGCAAGGGAAGAGTAGGTGCCGCCGGAGCTCCCGGTTGCGCTGGCTGGAGCGGTTGTTGCTGGCCTGGCGGGACCTGTGGTTGTTGGCCCGGTTGAGGTGGTGCTTGTTGTGGAATCAACGGTGGTTGCAGTGGCTGCTGGAGAGCTTGTGCCGCCGCCGCTTCTGCGATACGGAGGTCTACCATTCCCGGCAACGCATCGAAGACATCCGCTACAGTCCGCATAAGCTGTTGCATGGTCTGGTCGAGATCCTCGAGTCGGTCTCCCATAGCTTCCCGCTCCCGGCTACTGCCGGTCGGCTCTCTCTCTCGCTGGGTCGGTCCATGCCCAAGAGGTCTTCTTCCCCTCCGGGCCAGTTACCAGGGAAGCCCGTGCTGCTCCCTCCGTACAACCCTTGGTCATACATGCTTTTGTGGAGCCCGCTCCCGCAGTGCGAAAAAGTTTCTAGTGTGCTCCGCGAGTCAAACATAGTCCAGTCATCCCAGGCGGGTACTGCTCCTTTGCCCCATCTGGAAGGGGTCGGAGGTGGCCACGGGACCGGTACAGATATCGGCACGGCTCCCCCACCGCTCCCATCGCTGGCACCGAGACCGGTGCTGACGCAGCTGTGGTGGTAGGGGGACTGGAGGTGACCGGGGTGGACCCCTCCGTTGTTGGTAGGTTCTCCTCGACCCCACTCATGATCTCTCAGACTTGGGGTGATGAAGAAAAGGGGATTCCTAACAAAATGTCCGATTCCCCATGCATTCGAAATAAATCCACGTTTGAAGAACAAAGTTAAATTTATTATAAAGCGATGGTTAGATCAGGAACACGAGAATTGTTAGGAATGACTACAAGCCTCATAGGGAAACATAATAAAGGAACTTGAACCAGGTCAGGACCAATGAGTCCAATTCCCGCTGGCGGGAATGCAGATAAAACTAGCGCCCAATTCCTTGGGAACACAACAGTTCTACAACATAAACACAAGTTCAGTTCTCAGGCATGAGGATACATAATAAGTAAAGCAACACCATAACTCCATCCCACCTCCAGCTGGTCGACCTTGAGCAGTTCCGCAGATGTAGCAAGCAAAAGACAGTAAACACCTACACAAGAGAATACAGGGGGGGGGGGGATGGACAGGACACAATGTAATATACAGAAAAGAACACACCACCTTATGGCAGCTTGCTGACAGCAGCTTTAAAAAGCCGCACTTTGCCAGTGCTTCCTCCCCACCCCCATGTGGCAGGGGCCGAACGGACCCAGAGACAGATTTTTAAAAAGAATTCTCCCATTGACACTTGGAATGGTGGCAGGTAAGGCTGCCAGCTCCAGAGCCAGTTTGGTGTAGTGGTTAAGTGCGCAGACTCTAATCTGGGAGAACTGGGTTTGTTTCCCCATTCCTCCACTTGCACCTGCTGGATGACCGTAGCTCTGATAAGAGCTGTTCTTGAAAAAGAGCAGTTTCTGTCAAGAGCTCTCTCAGCCCCACCTACCTCGCAGGGTGTCTGTTGTGGGGAGGGGAAGGGAAAAGGAGTTTGTAAGCCGCTCTGAGACACCATTGGGTAGTGAAGGGTGGGGTATACAATCTCTTCTTCTTTTACCTCACAAGGTGTCTGTTGTGGGGAGGGGAAGGGAAAAGGAGTTTGTAAGCCGCTCTGAGACACCATTGGGTAGTGAAGGGCGGGGTATAAATCCAATCTCTTCTCTTCTCTCTCCTCAGGTTGGCAAATGTCTGGAGATTTCGGCAGTGGAGCCTGAGGAGGGCGGAGTTTGGTGGGGAAAGAGGGATTTTAGGGGGACATAATGCCATAAAGTCCACCTTCCAAAGCAGCCATTGTCTCTGAGTGCACTGATCTCTTTCACCTGGAGATCACTTCTAATTCCAGGAGATCTCTAGCCACCACCTGGAAGTTGGCAACCCCACAGCAGGCAAAGATGGCTGCCAGCAGGAGGCCTTCCACGTAGCAGGATTCCTGACAGCCTTACCTTTAGATGATTAAACCACGGTTGAACCGTTTAGCTGGTCATGCTGAAGGTTACTAATGTATGTTCCCGGGTGCTGGGTGGGCCCCCCCCCCCCCCCGTTTCTAACGGGCCGCCATGTGAGCAAAGGCTGAGATTTTTTGATGGGTTGCTCTGACACCGATTTTCATGACGGCATCTATGTGAAAAAGCAGTCGGTCCCTTCCGATGGCTCTTTTCCATCCAACGTTTAAGCTGTATCTTGACATATCCCGAGGCAGTGGATGATCTCGGCACGGTTGTGACATTGACCGGCGTGGCGGAAAATACCGATAAAGCAACATTGTTGCTTGAATATTCAGCGAGAACACGTTCTGATGTTAGAACATCAGCTGAAATGCCCAAGCATGCGAGGACATGTCGCTATCCTGGTTCCCCACCCCCACCCCCACTTCTAATTTCACCCTTCATAGGCACTGAAGTCAACCTTACAAGCACCATAGAAACAAGAGCATCTTGCTTATCCTGAAGAAACAGCAGTTCAGACTGTTCTTGAACCCCATTAACTTCTCAACTTCGCTTTTCTCTCCCCCCCCCCCTGTCACAGTCATGTCTTTGCAAATCATCTTGTTCACTGCCTCAAGCTGTTAAACATGACAAGAAGTAATACTAGACAGGGAGAGACAACGCTTAAACAAAGTGCATTCATAAAAAGGGGGAGAAGAGAGAACAGCTCTCAGCCCCCTGAAAAATAATATGATTAATTCTCCCCCTCCCCCCAAAAAAAACCCCATTGTAGCCACTCTGTTCAAGAAAGTTCGAAACATTCCTCCAGCCCAAGATCCCATCCTCCGAATGAAGTGGAATGAATGCAAATGCAAGTTAAGTATATTTATTTTCACCTGCAGGCAATCATTACTTCTTACAGCTGAGTAGACAAATTGACCCTGTCTTCCATCATGAAGGCATACGATTTGAAATGGTTTTGGCCTCGCGCTCCAAAATGAAAACTCGAGATTTGGGAAGGGGTCTGACCCCGGTCTCCAAAAACAAAGACATCAGATTTGGACATGGGTTAAAAGAGGGATTTATTGATGGCTGCTCTGCACGAACAATTCGCTTCCCACTTCCTTTTTGTGTCAGTCACCCTATCCAATGCTCCCTTCAAGGCTTTGGAGTCTTGTGAGCAAAAAATCTACTTTTGCGAGCTACTGGGCATTCAAGTTGTGAGCGAGCAATTTGGCTGCTTCATCAATTCCTTTGCTCTGGAGCCAGCCTTCCTGAGCCAAGACAAAAATGTGTGAGCCGGAGGCTAAGAAACTGTGAGCTAGCTCACACCGACTCAGCTTAGAGGGAACACTGTTTATCCATGGACTGCTTCAGATCAGGGCCCTGCGGGACCTTTTACAGTTCTGCAGGGCCTGCAAGACAGAGCTCTTCCGCCAGGCCTTCCAATAGGAGCCGCCACTACTGTTACCATCAGTGATCCTAGTGAATGCTTGGATCCTAGGTCTAGCCCAGACATATCGCCAGGTCCATCGGCGCTAGGGATGATGATTACAGTTTGAGATCTGGAATGCATGCTATCTAATTTTCATGACTGTATGCACTTTATTGCTAAATTGTTAATTTATGTGTTGAACTGAGTATGTCTTATGTGATTTTATAGAGTTTTAAGAGTTTCATGGTAAACCCATTGGGGGGGTGTCGCTTAATATGCAAAGGAGTTCCTGCCCCTGCTTGCAAGATGGGCCGGGTATAAATATAATAAATAAATAAATAAATAAATTTATGAACCGGTAATGAGAATGTGGAATTTACCGCCAGTGGAGGTCATGATGCCCAGATTAGACAGACTGGTGGAAGATAAGACCACCAATAACTACTACATTAAAGGAGGAGACTCTGTGTCCAAAGACAGCAAACCTCTAAATACTAGGAGGCAACATCAAGGGATGGTTTTGGCTTCTAGGCCCTGTTTATTAGTTCTCCATGGCACCTGGCTAGCCCATGCAGGAAACAGGGTGCTGGGATAGACGGACCAGGTGTCTAAATCAGCAGGGCAACTTTTCTGTTCTTATGACCACCCTAATCAGACTACCTGTGTTTTGACAGATGTGACACTGGCTTGACAGATGTGACACAACATCAGGCCTGTAGCTGCGGTGGGGCTTTCGGGGACTCTGCCCCCCTTCTTAAAGGCACAGCCCCACAAGAATTCCTCTGGTACATGCTTTTTTCAATCATTTTGAAACATTTTTGAAAGGTGTGCACTCCTTTAAGCAGAGTGCTGTAGTTGACTCATTCCCACACTGAGTAAGGGGGTTGGAGTAGGTGACCTCTAGGAACCCTTCTAACTGTGTCTCGAGAAACTGGTCTCCTTAAAGTCTTCTTCTGCCTGTTTGCTTTCTTGACTATAGAAGTCATCACCCCCACCTGCCGGCTTGTTATCAGAATTGTCGCTTAGGCTGGCAGAAGTGATTAACTTGCAGCAGCTGAGAACTGTCATCTAAAGTCGTTGACAGCTTGCAATTTAGAGATCTATTCTGGTATCGGCTTTCTATGGGCTCAATGGCTTTTCTTTCTGCACTGAGAACTTCAGACCCACCAGAAACAAATTTGCCCCACAAGCCACAAAATCCTGGCTACAGGCCTGCAAGGCATGGTTTCACATCCCATTTCTTTTTCATGATCAAGATGTTCAGGTTTGAAGTATAACCATACTTCTGACAAACATACGTTCTTCAAGTGCCCACACTATGAGGTGGCACGTAGAGAGATAGGAAAAACCTCTCTGATAGGAAAAATCTTGGGTCTGCCAGAAAAAAACAAACTTGAATTTCTTCTAATTGACAAGCATCCCAAGATGTTTGTAAGGTGATATTCAGGTCACGGAAATTGTTCAGCAGTTAGATGCAAGTGTAATTTCTATGCTAGCTTCTAATCGTTGGAAATGTTTTATTCAGAAGCATTTTGGAAGACTTTTATTTGGAAGCATTTTATCTTCCTATCTGAAATTTTTATACTAGTCTTTAATTTCTGGAATGTATTTGTATATATATCTCCAAGGCTCTTTATGTAGCAGAAACGCCTTTGCGTATTAGGCGACACACCCCTGATGTAGCCAATCCTCCAAGAGCTTACAGTAGCCCCTGAGAGAAGAGCTCTGTAAGCTCTTGGAGGATTGGCTACATTAGGGGTGTGTCACCTAATATGCAAAGGAGTTCCTGCTACAAAAAGAGCCCTGTTAAATCTGTAATGTATTTGTAAAGTGTATATATTTGTAAGCATATCTGGTTGAAAGTCTATAAAATAGCAATAAACTAAATATTATTATTGGAGCTGCGGTGGCTCAAGTGGTTAAGACGCTGAACTGCAGGCTGTGGAAGGTCAGTAGTTCAGCAGTTCGAGACCCAAGTGTGCTGCATGACAGAGTGAGCTCCCGTCTCTAGTTCCAGCTCCTGCCAACCTAGCAGTCCGAAAGCAAGAAATTGCAAGTAGATAAATAGGTACCACTTCAGTGGGAAGGTAACAGCGTTCCGTGCACCTTGGAGTTTAGTCATGCCGGCCACATGACCACGGAAACGTCTTTGGACAGCACTGGCTCTTTGGCTTTGAAACGGAGATGAGTACCGCAACCCTAGAGTCGGACTTGACTGGCTTTTGAGCAAGGGAACCTTTACCTTTACCTTTAAACATTATGATGAGTGCATCAGGCATGTTTACTGCTGTTGGAATAAACAATATCGGTAAAGGCATCCAGCAATGCAACTCAGAAACTGTAGGGAATGCATGGCTTGTCCATTCCTCAGTTGTCAAACTTCCCATATGGAAGCTTGGGCTCTCAGTGTTTCTGTTGCTTTCAGTCCTTTCAGACTGAAAAGCATTATTTTATCAAATAAACAAAACAGTGTCTAATCCCCAGTAAATAATTATATTAAAAACTGTGAGATTGTCCTTGGGTTTCTGCGGTCTTCTTGATCACCACGCCGGTCCTTAAAACTACCGCTTTCTGATTGCAGCAGCACATGATTGCTTTTGTATTTTATTTCATTTCTCCGCCAGAAGACCACCGGGAGTGAATTTGCACAATTGCACGAAGCATAATAATGGGAAATGAGCAACAATCAAATGGAGGAAAGTCCGCCGCCGATTCTGTGTGCCCTGGGTTCTTTTTATGTTTCATTTAATTCCTTGACATGGCGGCTGAATTGGTGCAGTGGGACAAGGCAGCGAATCAGAACAAGCGAAAAGCAATAGCTGAAGGCTGGCAGAATTGGACAAGGCTAATAGTCCTCATCTCTGATTCGGGGGATTCTTGACCACATATCTTTATTTTGCAGCACATTAACTTTGGGGGGGGGGAGGCCTCTTTTTAAGGCTGGTGTGCAAGCTGGACATTTGGGCATTTCAATAGATGAAACTCCTCTCCTCCCTGCATGACAAGCAACATCCGCCAAATTCCCTTGCCTTTTAACCATGCAGGATCTCTGCCCTCCTTTGAATCAGGTCATCCTGATTTCAAATCCATCTATAAATAAAACTAATGTAGCCGGAATCACAGGGCTCGGGGAAGGTGTGTTCACTCAGTCCCATTTTTACATATTAACCCACCTAAATCTGGAGTCTCCGATCAAGGCGACTGAAATTTATTTATTATTTATTTATTTATTTATCAAATTTATACCCCGCCCTCCCTTGTAGGGCTCAGGGCGGCTCACAAGGCAAGATAAACTTGCTACAATAAAACAACAATATATCCCTAATTTAAAACATACTATACAATTTAAAAGAAACCCAGTCCTAAATCACATAAAGTGCTCAGTGATAATCAGAACTCTAAAACCCAAGATGACGGGACAGATCCAAAGACAGTTCTTAACAGGCAGTCTATAGCATTGCTGTTCAGATGTTCTAATAGTCTTTCTCAGGGGATTATACTTACGTACTCCACTGCATTCACATATCATTTGGCATCTTCACGAGCACCTTTGAATGCAGGGTTGCCTGCTTCCGGTTGCAGAATACCTGGATATTTTGGGGGTGGAGCCTGGGGAGGGTGGGGCTTGAGGAGGGAGGGACTTCAGCGGGATATAGTGCCATAAAGGCCACCCTCCAAAACAGCCCTTTTATTTGTCATCTAGAGATCAGTTGTAATAGTGGGGAATGCATATATGTCTCCCTCACTCTCAAGGAGAGAAGCATGTTCTAGAAGGAAGAGGAGGAGATTGGGTTTGTACCCTGCCCTTCACTACCGGAAGGCGTCTCAGAGCAGTTTACAATCTCCTTTCCTTTCCCCTCCCCACAACAGACACCCTGTGAGGTAGGTGGGGCTGAGGGATCTCTTTTGAGAACTGCTCATGAGAGAAAGAACTTGTGACTGACCCAAGGTCACTCAAGCAGCCGTATGTGGAGGAGTGGGGGACCAAACCCAGCTCTCCCAGATTAGAGTCTGCCCTCCTGACCACTACATTGAACTGGCTCTCTTTGAGGGCTGCTTGTAGCTTGCATATGTAAGGAAATGGTGTGTGGAACAAGATACACTTCATGTTTGAGAGCGGTGAAAGGATCCCCTCCAACGTAAATTACAATATCACCCTTAGCAGTTACACCCTTCTAAGATCATGAAGTAAGTGCGCGGACTCTAATCTGGGAGACCCGGGTTTGATTTTCCACTCTTCCACTTGCACCTGCTGGATGACCTTGGGCAGGCTGTAGTTCTGGCACGGCTGTTCTTGAAAAAGAGCAGATTCTGTCAGAGCTCTCTCAGCCCCACCTACCTCACAGGGTGTCTGTTGTGGGGAGGGGAAGGGAAAGGCGTTTGTAGGCCACTTTGAGACTCCCTTGGGTAGTGAAGGGCGGGGTATAAATCCAATCTCCTCCTCCTCCTCCTTTTCTTCTTCTAGTATAACTCTGCTTAGGATTGCACTGTCAGGGGTGGTATGGATTGGGGCCAGGCTGCCAACAAAGGGGAGAGCTTAGCTAGTCCTCCCTGTTACTCCAATCAATAATGCCTTTGGGCTTACTATAAGCACGAGTAGGGAAAAAAGAAAAAGAAATGCTATATAGATTCCTCTCCCCCCCATTAAAACAACTCACTGGCACATAAATCAGGGAAATGTAGGAGTGTGTTAACCCCCACCCCCATTGCTGCAACCCCTATACGGTGCCCCCAGCTGCTTTTTGCGGCCAAATGGTACATGGGGAGGGAATCTGGCCGTGGACTCCCAGCGTCACATACAGCCAGGATCTGTGCAACTGGGGGAAAGTAATTGAAATTGCTTTGTAGCAGGCTACATTAAACTGATGAACTGATGGGCGAATGCAGAAAGGGGGGGGGGAAGAGAGGAGATTGCAGGAATAACTCTTGAATGTTCTACCATGTAATGAAGTGTCTAGCCTGAGTGCTTTAACACCTCCAACCGGCTGCTAGGGAGGCATCTCAGGCTCAGAAGATTTCCTATGACTTATTTACAGCGTTCGGCCACGTAGATGACAGCATCGGGCATTTCTGCCCATTTGATCCTCAAACCAGCCTTGTGAAGGAAGTCAAAAGTGAGAGTGATTGGCCACCTCGGGTCACCGGCTTGTTTCATGACCGGGCAGAGGTTTCAATCTAGGTTACCTTACTACAAGTCCATCTGGGTAGCTCTGCTAGTGTGTAGCCACAAAATAAAACCCATACTAAGCCCAGTGGCACCTTGAGACGAACAGGATGTATTTCAGCATAAGCGGTTGTGAGCAAAGGTCCCTCTAAGCTGACTTCGTGTGAGCTAGCTGACCGTTTTCTAGCCTCCAGCTCACACATTTTTGCCTCAGCTCAGGAAGGAGGGCTCCAGAGCAAACTAATTTATGCTCACAACTTTAATGCCAGTAGCTCACAAGGCTTTTTGCTCACAAGACTCCACAGCTTAGAGGGAGCATCGGTTGTGAGACAGAGCTCCCTAAGATAACATTGGAATGTATGTCTACTAGGATGGTGCATTTATATAAACAAAACGGTGATGATGGAGAGCGGAGGGGAGGGGGGTGCTCTGGTAGGAAGGGGAAATCATTGCCTTTCCTTGCGGGGAAAACTCCCTTAGACCAAGGGTTCCCTGGAAAGTGCCCTGGTAACCAGCCGCCATCACTCAGCACCTCCTAAGAACATCTAGAGCAGTGGTGGCGAACCTATGGCATGGATGCCAGAGGTGGCACTCAGAGCCCTCTCTGTGGGCACGCGTGCCATCACCCCAGCCAGGCCCAGACAATCATAAAAGTGTTGAATTCTCTGCCAACTAATTTTAAGTAAATGAAAGCATTTGGGATTGCTTTCCTTACTTTGTTTGGATCATCTTAAGTTAATGTATGGGTTGTTTTTTCTAAAGTAAAACCTCAGTATTCAGGTTAAATTGCCGTGTTGGCACTTTGCGATCAATAAGTGGGTTTTGGGTCGCAGTTTGGGCACTCGGTCTCTAAAAGGTTCGCCATCACTGATCTAGAGTGACCCACAGAGAAGGTAATCCTCCAGTGCAGTACTACTGCCATAACAAAATTACTTCTAACCAGCCTGGTAGCTCCTGTAGTCTAGCAAATGGGGAAGAAACTAAGAGAAATATCCCAGGGAAATAGACTGTACTAAGTGAAGCCAAAAAAAAAAAGTCTTTATAAAAAAAGGTATATTGTAAAAGGGAGGGGGAGAGGAAAGGATGATGGAAAGAAGAGGAGGAGGAGGAGGAGATTGGACTTATACCCCACCCTTCACTACCTGAAGGACTCTCACTGCAGCTTACAATCCCTTTCCCCCTCCCCACAACAGACACCCTGTTTTGACTGCTGATCGATCTACTGTGTTTTTATTATTCTATGTGATTGTTTTAAAATTTATTAACTTATATTCTGTTGGATATTGTGAAGTTGCATGCAAGAAGATCTGGGAGGGAAAGGGTTAAGAGAATTCTCTCTCTGGGGTACACCTGACAGTTGGCCCCGCCCTATTCTCATCGGTTAAATTTTGAGCGTCTTTGGCCCTTGATTGCCTTCTGTTTCATCTTATATAGGACCTCTCTTTTCTCTCTTAAATGGGCTTGGAGTTGTAGCAATTTAACCTTCTTGAAGTTAATCTGTTCATGTAAGACGTGCTGCTATTTTTGTAAGTAAAAATTCTTTCTCTTGTTACCATCGGAGTCATATCATCTTCATAACTTGTTTGAACAGCATTTTCTCCTAACTGGGAAGCATGAAGAATCAGGGATACTGCGTAAAGCTTCTGCACTTCCAAGGAAAATGATATTTTATAAAACTGATATATTCAACCATATATTTTGAAGGAGTAAGGACATTTAGGAGCTGTGGTGGCTCAGGTGGTTAAGATGTTGAACTGCAGGCTGTGGAAGGTCGGTACTTCAGCAGTTCAAGACCCGAGTGTGCCGCATGACGGAGTGAGCTCCCGTCTCTAGTTCCAGCTCCTGCTAACCTAGCAGATCGAAAGTAAGAAATTGCAAGTAGATAAATAGGTACCACTTCGGTGGGAAGGTAACAGCGTTCCGTGCGCCTTGGTGTTTAGTCATGCCGGCCACATGACTACGGAAACGTCTTCGGACAGTGCTGGCTCTTCGGCTCTGAAACGGAGATGAGCACTGCAATCCTAGAGTCAGATTCGACTGGCTTTCGAGCAAGGGAACCTTTACCTTTTAAAGGACATTTAAAATTTTAAAACACAGGCAGTGATTTCCATTGACTCCTCCTGCCAATTCTCCAGCCTGTGTGTTTGGTGTGTGTAGCTTGCAGGGGGTCCACTCTATACACTTTAGAACCTGCTCCTGACATCCCCCCCCCAAAAAAGCACTTTATTGGGGGCATCATTTTGGGGTCATAACTCAGACCCCCAAGGTCCAATCTGCACATAATTTGGAGGACATGTAGAGAACCATGCAGTGGAGGTCCCCTGCAAGTTTGATGCCTCTAGCTTGCACACTCCTGAACCTGCACCTCTCATTTTCCCTGAAAGCATTTTCCTGGGGCACCTTCTTTGTGGTGCTGTAACTTGGACCTCGTACATCCAATCCTCACCAAACTTAGAGGGAAGGTAGAGGAGAATCAGGCAGAGATCTTATGTGAATGTGGTATTTCTAGCATGCCAGGGGAGCATTGCACCATGTCACAAACCTCCCAAATTGAACCAGTTCATTTGATTCTAAAAAGTTCATGATGGTTCGTGGTTCACAAATCGGGCATGCCACAAACCACAATCCAGAACGAACCACATTTTTCTGGTTCATGCCCATCCTTACACAGGTCATGGCTGTGATCTTTTCTATGGTTGGGTACAGGCAGGGCTATTTTGGGGCAGGAACGCACAGGAACGGAGTTCCGGCTGGCTTCCAAGTTGGCCACGCCCAGCAGGAACTCATTAGCATAATAGGCCACACCCAACAGCAGAAACTCATTAGGATTGGCTACATTAGGGGTGTGTGGCCTAACATGCAAAGGAGTTCCTGCTACAAAAAAGCCTTGGGTTTTCACAACAAACAAGGTAAACAGAATAACAAGCAAAAGGTGGATGTGGCTGGATGACCACACTTCTGGTAACATGGGGGTGCGGCCTAATGTGCTAATGAGCTGTGCTGTCAGGGGTGTGGCCTAATAGGCTAATGAGTTTCTGCTGTTGGGTGTGGCTATTATGCTAATGAGTTCCTGCTGGGCTTTTTCTACAAAAAGAGCCCTGGACCGTATAGGTAACTCTTACCTGCCTTGAGTCCTCTTTCTGTTGCAAAATTTTTATATTATGCAATCAGAAGACGAGGCTTGAACAGCCAAGTGTAAGTGACTGATGCGTCTTAGTACTTTCATGCCAATAAAGGTTTTGCATTTTGTTGAGTCCTCTTTTGGAGAAAGGCTGCCAAAAAAGTGTTGTGATAAGTAAGACAAATAAAGGTGCTGGGTCTTAGCTGTAAAGACCTTTTACAGTCTGGGATACTCATCTCTGAAGGAAGCCCCCCCCCCCGTGATACCACATGCCAATTTAGGCCCTTGGAGGAGGCCCCGCTGACTGTATTTTCCATTTTACAAAGTGTGTACCTTATTAGCAAAATCATATGCTTTATTCGTGGTGGCACCAGTTCTTTGGAATGGAATGCCAGAGAAAGGTGCCTTCACTGTTTTCAAGGATCTGCAAAACAGTCCTTTATTCCAAGTAAGACATTTTGTTGTATTGCAATTTGGTGGCATTTAATCGGGGCATCTGAACCTTTAGTCTTTTCCTTAATTTATTGGCATTTTAATGGTCACAGTGGTTGCGTTGACCACTGCTGTTGGTAGCCCCCTTGCATGCCAAATCACCAGGGATATCCATTTTAAATATTTACGTCATCGTCAAGTGTATGAATATGTTGACATTTTTGACATTATGGATGAGCAAGGAGATGCTGGCATTCTGATATGCCTGGCGCATGTGTACATAGTGCATGCCACACACTGAGGGAAATTATAAGATTAAATATTCATATTGTGGAAGTCCACGCTCCTCCAGTAGTTAAACGGAATGATGCAGAGGCAATGAATTGCTCTCTGAAAGTCCTATGAGCTACGAAACCTGTAAAATCAAAAGTCTTTTCTGGTTAATGAACCGTTATCTCTGTGAAAGCTTTCCTGTCCTGGTCTTTGGCAAATCCCATCTCTGACAGAGCTCTTTGTCAAAGTGCAAATTGCTTGCTTTAATTAGTGATGGTTCCTAAATGGACTTGTCTAGTGAGGATCTCTTTATCTCTCCTGATCAATCAGTCATTAGAGCCAATTATCCATGAAAAAGGAGTTGTCTGTCCAAAGGAAGCTGTTGGAGGGGGCCCGAGATGTAATGGCAGACAAGGCTCCAGGACTCTCCTTTAGAAGAGGATATTTGGCAACTGCAGCTTGCCCTGCAGGGACTATTAAAGGCACAGAGTCCCTTTCTTCAATGCATCTGTAGGAGCACCATGTAAACCATAGAATAGAATTATAGAATCATAGAGTTGGAAGGGACCTCCAGGGTCTTCACGTCCGACCCCCTTCCCAATGCAAGACATTCACAAATACCTCCCCTCCACAACCTCAGTGACCCCCGTTCCATGCCCCAAAGATGACAAAAACCTCCAGGACCACAAGATTTAAGATGGCAACTCTTTGCAGAACCTCTTCTTCCGTAGGAGGTTCTGTGTACTAAAGTCTGTTCTGAGGCATTTTCCATCATGGTCCCACATTAGGGTTGCCAAGTCCCCCTGGCCACCAGCAGGGAATGGAAGGTTAGGTTTCCCCGCTTCTGGGTTGGAAACTCCTGGTGATTTGGGGGTGGGGAGCCTGGGGAGGACAGGGACATCTGTGGGGTACAATACCATAACCCTCCAAAGCAGCCATTTCCCCCCAGGGGAACTGATCTCTGGAGATGAGTTGTAATTCCAGGGGATCCCCAGGTCCCACCCTAACCAAATACGAAGCATGAGGGTTGCCCTGGGTACTTTGCCTGTTTCCTTTTTCCTTTTAGCTGCCTGACAGAGATACTTATCAGGTAAATTGTTTCTTGGAGTGGAAACAGAGTGGCGAGAAAACCCTCACCGACTTAATTTTTGCATGTCACGTTGCTATTAACGGGAAAAGCTGGCAACCGCTAGACTGTTGCGCACAGTGCAAGACACAGTATACCTGTATTTGGTGCCTTCTAAAAAAAGAACTGAGAACACCATGACATCTGCTTCTTCCGACTGCTCATTCCGTTCTCATCCAGTGCTAGCCAATGCTGCGGAGACCGAAGAGCCTCTTCTCAGAATGGGGCCTAATACTCGAGTTAGCATGCGGCAAACAAGGGGACATTTTTCATTTTGAGTTTGTAGGCATTGACCCACACCATCTGGAAAGAGTTTAATTAACATGTAGTCTAAGTGTTCCTGAGATTCTAATTTTAAAAAATGTGTGTTCTTTCAGAAAAGGTGCTTTTGCGGACGATAGAAAATGGGTTGTGCCGCTAGGTTGAGCTCCAGTATCTGATTTTTTAGATCGAGTCCCAGAGCCTTACAATTGGTGACTGTCATTTAGTTTGAATCTGGGAAAGTTAGAAGGAACCCCGGGGGGGGGGGGCAATACCATGGCCTATTTTGAAACATAAGAAATTTATGAATTAACTCCAACTTAGGTGGGCTACCAAATTTTTGGACCTCACCATTTAAAGTCAACAATCGATGTTTTGAAGTTATGTCTCCTTTGTGTGAATTTTAGTTTTTGTACCACATTCCAGTTCCTCACACAAGCACTTCCCCATTAAATACAGAGATGTACAGAGGTGCTGTAGGGGACTGCACTTTTAAGAGGCTTAGAAGTGCTGTAAAGGTAAAGGTAAAGTTTCTCTTGCTCGAAAGCCAGTCGAGTCCGACTCTAGGGTTGCGGTGCTCATCTCCGTTTCAAAGCCAAAGAGCCAGCACTGTCCGAAGATGTTTCCGTGGTCTTGTGGCCAGCATGACTAAACACCAAGGCACACGGAACGCTGTTACCTTCCCACCGAAGTGGTACATATTTTTCTACTTGCAATTTCTTGCTTTCGAACTGCTAAGTTGGCAGGAGCTGGAACCCGCCCACCCAGCGGTTTGAAAGCAGACGTAACATTCATGCGAGTAGATAAATGGGTACCTACCCTTAGAAGAGTGGGGGGCACCCTCCTCTGGCGAGGTGTGTGGAATGGATCCCGGGTGGCCAGTGGCGGGAACAGCGAGCGGCTGTCGTGCAGCAGGAGGTGTGTGGTGACGTCATCCAGGGGCGCGGCGGAGCCAGTGGGACGTAGTCGGGACCTGAGGAGGACGCTGACTGCGCGCCGGATTGCAAAAATGCGCCAGAAGAACAACAGCCACATACCGCCGGGAATGAAGCCAGCCAGACCGGAAAAAGACATCTACCTCCACCTGGGTGCCGGTAGGCTGTCCCTCTCCCCAGAAATAATGTGGCCGTAGTCAGGGTTAAATTGTGATTACCACCCCTCATGTAAACCCCCAGAGACCCCCTACGGGGGTTAGGGCGGTATATCAAGTCGAATTAATAAAATAAATAAATAAAACTAGAGACGGGAGCTCACTCAGTCATGCAGCAACTCGGGTCTCGAACTGCTGAACTACTGAACTACTGAACTACTGACCTTCCACAGCCTGCAGTTCAGCGTCTTAACCACTTGAGCCACCGCGGCTGTACAGTTCTGTACATACAACTAAGAGAAGAAGAAGAAGAGATTGGATTTATACCCCGCCCTTCACTTGGAGTCTCAGAGCGGCTTACAAACTCCTTTCCCTTCCCCTCCCCACAACAGACACCCTGTGAGGTGGGTGGGGCTGAGAGAACTCTGACACAAACTTCTCTTTTTCAAGGACAGCTGTGCCAGAGCTTGTGACTGACCCAAGGTCACATCAGCAGGTGCAAGTGGAGGAGTGGGGAATCAAACCCGGTTCTCCCAGATTAGAGACTGCACACTTAACCACTACACCAAACTAAAGGACTATGCAGAGTTAATTCCTCACAGAAACAGAGAGCCTTGAGTGACAGACTGCTCCAAGCAATCTGTTGGTTAGCATCAGCTGTGCAGAGAAAGTATGGATAGAGCCACATGCTGAGGAGAGATTCAGTCAAATTTCTGCCTTGACTGAATTGAGTACTGACGTTCTGATTTCAGCCCTAGCTGAGAAGTGTTGAGTACTGACAGTTTCAGAATTCAGGCCTAACTGAGAGCAATTTAACACAGACAGGAGACCTGAGGAAAGTTGGCAAGGAAGTGTGTGAAGTAGATGAAGAATCCCATTCAGACAAGGGGAAAGGGGATAGATCTTCTAGACATTAAGATCACTACAGAAAATCTAATGTTATACTTCTAACAGCAATCATACAACATGTAGACCAACATACATACCTAAGTAATGGGCTAGTAAGATTTCTCAGCCATATACATGATATATGAATGCACACTCATGTATTTAGAGGGTTTGGGTACTGGAAACAGTGCACCAGCATTCTGGAAACTAAAAGAGTTCAAGACTACTCAAAGAAAGTGTAATGAAGTGTTTGGGGAAATCATTGGAACAAAAGCCTCTCAACGTAAAGATTTAAGTAACTCTGAATAGCTTAAGAAACTCTCATTAACCTGAACCATAAGGACTAAACTAATGGCACTGGTTTTACCTCAGAAAACTACTTCTAAATACTGCTGGCTTCATGTCTTTGTATTTGTGGGGCTTCAGTTTCAAAGGACCTATCACACTACATTTTGTCCCGTCCTCTTTATATAGAGCTCAGAATCAAACTTCTCCCAGCACTTTTAATGGGCTTCATTTTTTCTTCAGACCCAGAGAAGCTGCTTTTTCTTCTTTCAGATGCTCATCCATTTGTCCCCTAAACAGTGTCACTCTTTGCTTTAGCAGCCAAGAAAATTCGGGCTACAGTCACATCCAGAGAGGGCAGTGTTTTTTATCGGATTAGTACTTTTTGGTTAGATTCTTTTTAATGCTGATATTTGTTATTATAAGGGTCAGATTGTAACGGCCTGTGGCTGCAGACAATAAACATTATCATATTGTATGAATTTTTTTGATTATCCCCTACCAGTTCCCAGGGAGAACCTGGCAACCCTATATATGCCATTTACAGTGCAGTCCTAAAATGAGTTACACCCTTCTAAATCCATTGACTTCAGTGGACTTAGAATGGTGAGACTGTGTTTAGGATTGCACTGTTAGATGTCAAAACATGTGTCAAATTAAGCCACAAAATACCCGATTTTAATTACTCTGTTCAGGAACAAGGACGGCTGCTTTTTCATCCTGACCATGAAGAAACCATGAAAGCAACGTATTTTTAGACTCAAGCAGGTGGCCTTAGCAGTAGGGTATAAGGGGTTGCTGTCCTCAGTCTTGGGCTAGAGGGACCTTCCACAGCCCCACCTTCACAATGGAGGAACAAAGAAGAGGAATAGCAGATAGGCATTTGCTACTGCCCGTGCCCACCCCTTACAACTCTGGGGTAGCCAGTTTGAAGCCAGTAACTGTCATATGCCCCCACCCTCTCCCAGGCTTGGGCAGTGGTGGGTCAGCAATCATGCCCACCCAATGAGAGCCAGTTTGGTGTAGTGGTTAACAATGCAGACTCTAATATGGGAAAACCAGGTTTGGTTCCTCACTCCTCCACATGCAGCTGCTGGTGAGACTTTGGGTCAGTTATAAGTTCTTTCAGAGCTGTTCTCTCAAGGGGAGTTCTCAAGAGAGTTCTCTCAGCCCCACCTACCTCACAGGGTGTCTGTTGTGGGGAGGGGAAATGGATTGTAAGCTGTTCTGAAACTCCTTCAGGTAGTGAAGGGTAGGGTATAAATCCAATCTCCCCCTCCCCCTCTTCTTCTTTTTCTTCTTCTTCTTCTTCTTCTTCTACTACTACCTTGTATGGGATGAAGGCCATCCCTTCCTTGGGTTTTGGGTGGGCCCCAGTGGTGAGGGCCAGGTTCATGGGGCTCCATAGTGGACCCCAGTGGTGAGGGCCCACTAAAACACTAAGACCACCCCTAGACTTTAGCCTAAGTGGTGCCAATATCTGATAACATTCTTAATATAATTTATGTAATGTTAACAGATTTTCTTTGATCAATAGTGTATCTATAGCTACACAATGGTTTAAAAATGGTGTAAAATGGCATAAAAGAAATAACGGAGTTTGGAATACCATCAGCAAAATGGACAAAACAAAACAATACAACAGTGATACACTCTCACAAAAAGAAACCCATTATTCCCCCTAGATTTTAGAAGTATTAGATTATGAAGGCTAATTTTAGAAGAAAAAGAAGAATAAGAAGAGGAGGAGGAGGAGGAGGAGGAGGAGGAGATGATTGGATTTATACCCCGCCCTTCACTACCCAAAGGTGTCTCAGAGCGGCTTATAAACTCCTTTCCCTTCCCCTCTCTACAACAGACACCCTGTGAGGTAGGTAGGGCTGAGAGAGCTCTTAACAGAAACTGCTCTTGAGAGAACAGCTCTTATCAGAACTACGGCTCGCCCAAGGTCATCCAACCAGGTGCAAGTGGAGGTGTGGGGAATCAAACCCGGTTTTCCCAGATTAGAGTCCACGCACTTAACCACTACACCAAACAAATTTTAGTAGGTGGTAATGCTGATTGGACTGGACCTCCAACTTGGATATCTCTCAGAATATTCCACCAACTACAGAGTAGAAGGTCGGTAGTTCCGCAGTTCGAGACCCAAGTGCCGCATGACGGAGTGAGCTCCCGTCTCTTGTCCCAGCTTCTGCCAACCTCGCAGTTTGAAAGCAAGAAATTGCAAGTAGATAAATAGGTACCACTTTGGTGAGAAGGTAACAGTGTTCCGTGCGCCTCGGCGTCTAGTCATGCTGGCTACATGACAACAGAAATGTCTTTGGACAGCGCTGTCTCTTTGGCTTGGAAATTGAGATGAGTACCACATCCCTAGAGTCAGAGTCGACTGGCTTTCGAGCAAGGGAAACCTTGACCTTTACCTAATGCTGCTTGGACTGGACCTCCAACCTGGATATATCTCAGAATATTCAACCAAGAGCAATAATGTGGAACTTAGGGGGGCATTATCAGCTCCATAATGAAAAGGGAGATGAAGATCTTTCTCTAAAAAGATAGGGATGATAACATTAAGATGATTTGTTGAGTGCTTAATCCCATGTACAGGACAGAAGATACAGACAAATAGGGCCCATTCTATCGGTTCAAAAACCAATACAGAAAACAACATATTTTCGAACTAGAGGAAGGAAAGTCACATGCTGACATTAAAACCATAGCAACTCAGTCATTGGCTGTCTGAAATAGCTGAGTCTCGAGATGTTTTCAAGAAGAGAAGAGGATCAGTTCACTGAATACCAGCTGGCAACAAATGCCATAAATAAAGATAAATAATTGGAGAGGGGAGGCACCAAGATGTGAAACAGACAAGAGGGAAAGTGCAAGGCTTAGTGGAGAACCAGCAGAATGCGGATATAGTAAACAGAGCAAAATTAAAGATGCTGAGATATCAAACACGTTGAAAGCAAACTCACAATCTGTTTAGTCTTCAACAACTCAAATGTGGATATTATAGAAAAGTGCATAAGAGCAAAGAAATCACCCAAACGGGATCATATCTCATTTCAGGAATGTTAAAAAAAAATATGGGCAGCAGAATGCAAGATAATAATGAGAGGTTTAAAATGAAAGTAGGCAGGTAGGGTTGCCAACTCTGGGTTGGGTAATACCTGGAGATTTGGGGAGTGGAGCTGGGGGAGGGTGGGGTTTGGGAGGGGAGGGATCTCAGCAGGGTATTTGATCATATGCCCTTGACCGAAGAAAGGTACACTCCTTCTATCTGGGATGGTCGTCCTCTTCGACCGAGCATGCAGCTTTGGGAGAGACACACATGGAGTGGTAAGGGAGGTAGGGGACACCTGCCTAGCCAGCCAGATCAGCCGACTCAACCCTGGCGATCAATGGAGTGACAGATGTCACAGCCAGATCGCCCTCACATCCAGCAGGGTATAACGCCAGAGGTCATTTCGGGGGGGAACGGGGGGAACGCAGTTCCCCTGGGTGAGGTGCAGGGGGGCGGGGCACATGACGAAGCCCCGCCCCCTGCTTCCGGCCACCCCGCTTCCAGCCCTCATTCAGCCAGGAGGAGGCAGGAGAAGAGGGAGGGTAAGTTGCTTCCTCCCCGCCTCTCCCCACCCCTGCCTGCCTGGGGCCAGGGAGGGCCTTGGCGGGGCTTCCTCGCACTCCCGCTGGCCTTGCAGGTCCACCGCCAGGCCCCTGATGTCAGGGGGTGTGGCATATGCTAATGAGTTATGCTAATGAGTTCCCCTAGCTCTTTTTCTACGAAATGACCCCTGTATAATGCCATGGAGTCCACCTTCCATAGGGGCTGTTTTCTCCAAGTGAACTGATTTCTGTCAGTCTATAGTCTGGAAGGTCTCCAACTAACACCTGGAGGTTGGCAATCCTATGCTTGAATGACTTTAGAAACTACTGTAATAATCCAGATCAGACAACCAAAGGGTGGGTGGATTCCATGGGAAGGAAAGGACAACTTCAGTGATGTTTAAGAACAGGAAAATCACAGAGCAGTGATAAAAACGGCTCCATCTATTGATAAAAATCTGACATGAGGGGAATCGTTGTGGAGTATCTAATCCATATCTGAACACCTCATAAAGCTTTGCCTCCCTGGCAAAGTACTTCCCCCCCCCAAAGGATTTATGCATTCATTGTTCTTCTTTGGATATGGACTAAAGGGAGAGTTTTGAAAACTTTCTCTGCAACAATATGTTTTGTTGGAGAATGCCAGTAACTCAAATTTTAGAGTCGAAATCCTGGCTTGCAACGACGATGGAAAATATAGAAATCCTGTCTTTAAAATATAGATAATGAGTTACTTGTTAAGCCTAAAGTCTCTAGGGCAGGGGAGACGCACATTATACAGAGACTTTAATTGGCATCCTGGAACACTTTCTTCATGTTACCTGTCACTTAGGTGGTAGCAGAAATGCATGTGTAAGTGGGAAAGTCAAAAGTAGTACGGATCACTTCCAAACCCAGAAGAAAATATGGCATTAGGTTTTCTGCAACTATAGCAGAGGTTTCGTATACAGCAAGCTCAAGTTCTTTTCCTTTTCAAATAGAAGACTTCTGTCAGGCTATTTAATAACTGGCCTTGATTGGCCAGTGCTTAAGGGCATGCTCAGTTGTTGTTAATTTTAAAAACACATTGTAATGTTCAGGTCATTTCAGCTTAAAATAATTGTGATTTCTGATGACAAAGATAAAAATATATATTTTTTGCATTTAATTATTTTGTTGAGTTTTGATGAGAAAACAATTTTTCATTGTAAGGTTTTGTTTTCTACTCCATTGGGTAATATTCTCGGAGGGTGTCTATCTACTAGAGAGAGTTCGTGGTGGGGTTTGGAGAGGGGAGAGGTCTCAGCTGAACAGAATGCCATAGAGTCCATCCTCCAAAGCAGGTATTTTATCCAGGGGGAGAGAGAGAGATCTGTTGTCTGGAGTTCAGTTGTGATACCAGGCAATACCACAGCCAGTATGGTGTAGCAGCTAACACTTCAGAGAAGGGTCTGCCAGACCCAGGTTCTTGCTGTGGAAGCTGAGTGGGTGATTTCAGGCTAGTCACAGACTTTCAGCCTAACCTACCTCTCAGGGTTGTTGTGCAGATCAAAAGTGGGAGAGGAGACTGGTATAAGCTTCTTTGGTCTTCACTGCAGAGAAAGACTGTACTTTTCCTCCTGGGGAACCATTGCTGCCAATCTCCAGGTGAGGTCTGGAGATCACTCAGAATTACAACTGCTCTCCAGATGGCAGAGATCAGTTCCCCTGGATAAAATGGTGGACTCTGTCCTTATACCCTGCTGAGATTACCTCCCTATGACACCCAGTGTGATGTACCAGTACTAGCTTCAGAGCAGGGTAGAGGCTGCAGGTTAGAGGAGGAGATGGAAAGCTGAAGTCAAAGGGGAAGATAACAGTTGGTTGATGGTTGGCTGGGAAGGAGAAAGGGTTGTCAATTCCAGGTTGGGAGATTCCTGGAGATTTGAGGGGCGGGGCCTGGAGAGGGTGAGGTTTGAGGAAGGGTGGGACCTCAGACAGGTACAATGCCATAGACACCACCCTCCAAACCAGCCATTTCCTCCTGGGGGAGCATTGCTGCCAATCTCCAGGTGAGGGCTGGAGATCACTCAGAATTGCAACTGCTCTCCAGATGGCAGAGATCAGTTACCCTGGAGAAAATGGTGGACTCTGTGTCCTTATGCCCTGCCGAGATGGCCCCCCTGTGACAGCCAGTGTGATGTAGCAGTCAGGGCTTCAGAATGGGGTAGAGGCTGCAGGTGTGTGGGGGAGATGGAAAGATGAAGTCAGAGGGGCAAATAAAGGTAAGTTGATGATTGGCTGGGAAGGGGAAAGGGTTGTCAACTCCAAGTTGGGAAATCTCCATGTGGGGGCTGGAGATCACTCAGAACTGCAACTGCTCTCTAGGAGGGATTGAAAAGAAGATGGAAATCTGAAATCAGAGGGGCAGATAATGGTAGGTTGATGGTTGGCTGGGAAGGAGATAGGGTTGTCAGCTCCATGTTGGAAAATCTCCAGGTGGGGGCTGGAGATCACTCAGAACTGCAACTGCTCTCTAGGAGGGATTGAAAAGAAGATGGAAATCTGAAGTCAGAGGGGCAGATAATGGTAGGTTGATGGTTGGCTGGGAAGGAGATAGGGTTGTCAGCTCCATGTTGGAAAATCTCCAGGTGGGGGCTGGAGATCACTCAGAAATACAACTGCTCTCCAGATGGCAGAGATCTGTTCCCTTAGAGAAAACAGTGGACTCTGTGTCATTATACGCTGCTGAGGTCACCACAGCAACTCTTTTTTTTTGTTACAAACATTTTTTTTAAAAATACAGTTTCATGGAACCAGATGTGTAATTAATTTGAAGTGAGCTTCTGCAGAATTTCAGAATATGGTTTATTTACTCAGTATTTGCAATCTGTTTCTTTCGCTCTCTGTGTTTAATCAATCTTATTTTTAATTAGACCATTTTAATCTCAAAACTGTCGCCTGGGGAACTGCATGTGGCAGATCTCAAAGAAATGGGACAAGTTTTTAATAAGATATAATGAAGTGTCTGGAGCCTCATAAGCTCTTAATTCAAGGTCAGAGGACAATATCTGGGTGGTAAATGGGGCTGTCCATGACTATGAAGAACATTTCTTTAAATCCAACACATCAGCTGCTATTAGGAACATTTCAACTATAGAAGTCGTGGAAATAGAACATGATGTGAGGGACAGGTTTACTGTGATTCCCATAAGGCTATTCAAAAATATGCATGTATGTTATAACCTCAGTGATAACACAGACTTCAATAATTTTTTTTTTAAGCCCACAATGTTTATAATCATTGGTTGGCTAATTCATTTGTTAATTGTTTATTCATGTGATTGACTGTCAGCTGTTTGAATATGCAAAACTAATCTGATGAACAAACTTGAACTGATTCCAGACTGGCCAACTGTCGAACAGTTGGCTGCCTGTTCGCACTGGCCAACAGAACATGGGCTGAACTGGAAGGTGAGAATCCCTAGCTGTTGTTGCAGGTCTGTGGAGGAGGAAATAACTTGGGGACTGGAGGCACTCTGGTGAGGCAGTACTTCATACATGCATCTCTACTCTACTCTTTCCCCCACACACAAATCATTGCTGCTAAGTGGCCAGAAGGAGATGGATTGGAACCACCTCAGTCTTTCAACTTCAGAGCTGGTTGGCAGCTGACTCTGGGAAGGCAGTGGGAGGAAGGAGGAGGAGGAGAAGGAGATTTGATTTATACCCTGCCCTTAACTACCGGAAGGAGTCTCAGAGTGGCTTACAATCTCCTTTCCCTTCCCCTCCCCACAACGGATACCCTGTGAGGTAGGTGGGGCTGAGAGAGCTCTCTTGAGAACTGCTCCTGAGAGAACAGCTCTGAAATAACTTGTAACTGTCCCAAGGACACACCAGCAGCTGCATGTGGAGGAGTGGGGAATCAAACCCAGTCCTCCCAGATTAAACTCCTAACCACTACACCAAACTGGCTCTCAGAGAATACAGGTAAGAGGATACAAGGTTCAGCCTTCAGGTAGATGCAGCCACTGAGCATCGCAGTATCACTTACCAAACCCGCCTGCAGCAAGGGTGGCAGCAGACCTACGTGAAGCAATACTGAGAGAGAAGATGTGACCAACTATGCAAGAGAAGTTCCAGGAGATACACAGTGAGCGGCTTCTACCAGAAATGCTGTGATTTTTTTTTTGGGGGGGGGGGAGATTGACATTCAAAGTTATCTTGTTCTCAGAGCCCATTTTGTGTCAAATCAAACACCATTTGATTACCTAGATTGCTCACTATTAGGATGTCAACTTCTTTTGCGTCGGCATAGTAGCAGCTGGCCAAGTATCGATGTCCTGCTCACAGTGACTGGCTTGCATGGATCACGTATGCCCTTGCCTCATCATAGGTCAGTCATGCACCATTGAAACTGAGCTACGTTCATTGACGTGTGATGCTTTGGGGCTTGTGTTCATCCTGCAGCAGTATTTGTCATGCTGGTGTGTACTCAGAATCCACTGGCTCCAATAACAATTCCTGGAGGGTAATGTGTGGAATGCATCAATCCAGTCAATACAAATGAAGCAGGAATCTGCTTGCTTTTGGGAGTCAGGTTACAATGGGAGAGACTGGAGCGCTACAGAGAAATGGCAAGCCATTCACAGGAAACTGCCTTATACCGAATCAGACCATTGGTCCATCAAAGTCAGTATTGCCTACTCAGATTGGCAGCGGCTCTCCAGGGTCTAAGACCAAGGTCTTTCACATCACCTGCTGCCAGATCTTTTAACTGGAGATTCTGGGGATTGAACCTGGGACCTTGTGCATTCCAAGCAGATGCTCTACCACTGAGCCACAGCCCAACAAGAACAGGACAGCCAAAGAAAAGTCCTGTTTTGTAAAGTGATCTTTTCCCCCTGTGTTGGGCAAATGGATCAAAGATGGGAGGGGACACAGACCCGGCAGAGTGATTGTGATCCTCATGAAGAGGCAAAATGGTTACTCAGGGCTAGCTTATGAAGAGGAGCCATGCAACTTCTGCTCTCCCCAGCAAGATTTATATGGATTTTGTATGGGTCTTTTTTGAAGGAGGAAGAGGAGGGGGAGATTGGATTTATACCCCACCCTTCACTACCTGAAGGAATCTCAGACTGGCTTACAATCTCCTTTCCCTTCCCCTCCCCATAACAGACAACCTGTGAGGTAGGTAGGGCTGAGAGAGCTCCCTTGAGAACCACCCTTGAGAGAACAGCTCTGAGAGAATTTATGACTGACCCAAGGTCATCCAGCAGCTGCATGTGGAGGAGTGGGGAATCAAACCCGGTTCTCCCAGATTACAGTGTAGTGTTTAATACACCAAACCACAAAGATGGTGGATACAGGAGATGGGGAAGCAGTGTGAGAATGCACATGTGCAGGGTATTTTTTTTCATTTGGGGATGTTTTTGAACACTTTGTTGAGTGGTTCAAAGGTGTAATTTATAATGCTCAAATATATTTAGATCCAAACCAAGGGCTGGTTGAATATCCTTGATTACTACAGTTCAATCACTTTGTATTAGTGGGGAAGAATGGAAGAAAAAGAATGAAATATTTAAGACAAGTTGGGAGACTCATGTGGAATTTGCTGGGAAGGAGACGTCCTACCCCCTAGTGGACCCCCTCCCTTGATCCCATTTCTCCCTTGCCCCATGCAGCCACCTCTTCCTTGCCCTCCTTCTGCCTTCTTCCTTTCCCCTGCCCACCTGCCATTATAGACCAGAAGTAACATAATTTCCTTCTGCTCGTGTTTCTCTCAGGGGCCTTGAAGTAGAAGTACTGGCTTCCTTCCACCCCTATGGTGTCCTCACATCCTCCTTCCTTTCTCCTCACTCCCCTGCCGTTGACACCTCTTTCCTCCACCACTACTGCTTCCTCCACCTCTGTTATTCCTCTCACCCCTCCAAACTTCCCACTGCTGCTACCATTGGAGTAGTGTGTATTGAAGCGCCGAGGCAACCCACAAAATGGCGTCTGAAATTTCACAACCCAACACTACAAGATCTCCTTTCCCCCTTAAGTTGCAATACTGGCACAAGCTCAGATGCTGATTGAGTGGTTTGGAGAACGTTAAAATCTCACTCACTTAGGGATGCCAGCCTCCAGGTGGGGCCTGGAGAGCTCCCGGAATTACATCTCATCTCCAGACTACAGAGATCAGTTCCTTTGGAGAAACTGGATCCTTTGGAGGGTTGACTCTATGGCCTTGTACCCCACTGAGGTCCCGGCCCTCCCAGGCTCCACCCCCAAGTTTTTGGGAGTTTTTTTAACCTGGAGCTGGCAGCCCTATGAGCCCCTAGTGGCCAGGGGAAACCTGGCAACTCCGCACTCACCTTTTTTATGTGCTTCTTTCTGTGAACCTAAGGATTCTCCCAACATGGTAAAAATACAAACAAACAAACCCTTGGTGGATTTATTTTTTAATCTGCGCAGGATGGGGGCATGATCAGGATTCTCCTTGATTTTTATTTCATGAGCAGCCGCATATTATCTTTTACAGTAATATCCTCTGTCAATATAAATTTTATTTTTTTGTCAGTTTTCAGAAGGTTGACAGTATTCCACGAGCCCGTTCCTCTATTTGTGTGGGCTCCATCATTGTAGACTGGATATCACTTATTTATGAAATGAGGGAAATCATGTCCTAAGGCAACACGCCACGCGAGCCTTTAATATTTTAATGACAGCTCTGGAGGAACAAGACAGGTTACAAAAATCATTCTTGTGAATGAGAGTTTCCATTGTAGGAAGGCCGTAAACCGACATGTTACCAAATCTCTGATGTTCAGAGCAATTTATCAACAATGTTAAGAATACAATGGCTTGAGTAAAAATGAGGGTTTTTTTAAATATCTAGTTCATCATATGTGTTTCCCATGAAATACTTCTTAATTGAAATTCTATTTTTGAATATATATTTGGGACCTATTATTCTTGAAAAAAAAGGAACCTTTATTTTCTTCTTAATAACTTCTTCGCCTTGTATGCTTGAGGGTTATATTTCCCAGTCTCTTCTGCTAGCAAAAGTTCTATTTATTTCTCTTTAAGGATTGATCTGTTGATGGAAACGGCTTTGGATTCTTGCATGAAACAGGAAGAGAATGCCCCATGTAGAATGAAGCGATGCTACAACAGTCAATGAAAAAGAACAAATAACATCTTCCTTCAGTGGAACGAAGAAGATATTCAGGAATACGCCACTGGCAAATGGAGTATCCTAGAAATGCTAAGCTGTTCTGGGTGAAATCTGGTGTTACTGCCTCATGAAATATGCAGCATACAGGACTGAGCTGAAGTAATGGGTAAAAAGGTAAAGGTAAAGGTTCCCTTGCTCGAAAGCCAGTCGAATTCAACTCTAGGGTTGCTGTGCTCATCTCTGTTTCCAAGCCGAAGAGCTAGCGCTGTCTGAAGATGTTTCCGTGGTCATGTAGCAAGCATGACTAAACACCGAGGCGCACAGAACACTGTTCCCTTCCCACCAAAGTGGTACCTATTTATCTACTTGCAATTTCTTGCTTTCGAACGGCTAGGTTGGCAGGAGCTGGAACTAGAGACGGGAGCTCACTCCGTCATGCGGCACACTTGGGTGTTGAACTGCTGAACTACCGACCTTCCACAGCCTGCAGTCCAGTGTCTCAACCACTTGAGCCACCGCAGCTCCCGAACTAATGGGTACTTTTTCATAAATATTTTTGAGAGATGCTATAAATCATTCTTGTTTGAAGTCTGGTTCTTGTAAAAAAATGTCAGGATACTTGATCCCTGGGGTTGCCAGCACCGAGTTGGGAAATAGCTGGAGATTTTGGGGTGGAGCCTGAGGAGGGTGGGGTTTTGAGAGAGGAGGGACTTCGGTGGGGTGTAATGCCATACAGTCTACCTTCCAAAGCGACCATTTTCCCCCAGGGGGCCTGATCTCTGTTGTCTGGCATTCAGCTATAATCCCAGGAGATCTCCAAGTACTGCTTGGAGGTTGGCTACCCTACTGAGCTCCCGCCTGTTTTGCTTGTAGTGTGCTCCCCAGTCGTGATCAGCCCAGCTGAACGTTTGACAGTTTGCCAGTATTTGAACAGCTGGAATATGTTTGCTTTAAAAAGCCAGTTATCAGTGCAGAATCATGTCCTTTTTTTCTCTCTCCCAAGGTTCCCACCCCCTCAGGTAACCACCTCCTTATGTATAGTCTGTCATTATAACAAATTTAGAGTCCAGTGGCACCTTTAAGACCAACAAAGTTTTATTCAAGGTGTGAGCTTTCGTGTGCATGGCCAGTGTTCCCTCTAAGCTGTGTTGGTGTGAGCTTGCTCGCAGTTTTTTTAGCCTCCAGCTCACAGATTTTTTGCCTTAACTCAGGAAGGATGGCCTCAAAGCAAACTAGTTTGTGCAGTAGCCAAATGGCTCGCTCACAACTTTAATGCCAGTAGCTCACAAAGTATAATTTTTGCTAAAGAGTACTTAGAAAAATATTGGGATGTAAAGGACAATTTAATTTGCTTTGACAGTTATTGAAAAGTTGATGTGATGTGATTAGATGAGAGTCAATTAAGAGGAAATACTAGTAGAAAGAAGCGTTACCGGTAGACTATGATTAGAAGACAAGGAAAATAGCAAAAGAAATAAGTAATGGGCTGGAGGTTGGAGCACTGTGGGAAGCCAGGAGGGGAGGGGAAAGAGAAGAAAGGATGTATAACAAAATAACATGTTGCATGTTTGAATTAATGATATATTCTAATAAATTGTGTTTGGAAAAAAAAAAAGTATAATTTTTGCTCACAAGTCTCCACAGCTTGGAGGGAACATTTGCACGCACACTTTATTACAAAAAAAGTTAGACTATGATAAAGTGTGCGTGCACACGACAGCTCATACCTTGAATACCCCGTTGTTGGTGTTAAAGGTGCCATTGGACTCTAAATTTGTTGTACTGCTTCAGACCAACACGGCTGACCAACTGGATCGGTCTGCCATTATTATTATTTTTTTAAAGGCAATACATTGTAATTTGCTGGCACTGTTTTTGACACTGTGGTGCAAGTCCAGTTCCGTACTATTCCGAGCATGGTTGAAGAAAAACTGAGACAAACTGAGAGGTATGCGGCATGCCCCAAAAAAAGCTGGGGAAAAGAGAAAAGCAACAACAACATGGGATTCTTCTGGGGTTTACACCATGTGAGCTTTGCATTTCACCCATGGTCATTGCTGGTCATCCCAAGTTACTTGCTCCTTTAATGACATCTTAATGCTATTTATATGCGGTACTTTGCTCTGACAGCATTGATATGGCATTTTCTGCCTAATTTTTTTATTATGTTTGGGCATGACAAATTACGGCAGTGCCATCCGGGGAATGGAGAACCCTTGGTAAAAGTCCATTCCCCCCCCCATAACTGGAACAGTATGGCCCCCAGCATAGGGTGGACAAAACTAAACTCCTTTGATTGCACTGGTAGGCAGGGGACTAAACGGGGAGGAGACAAGGAACAGCAGATGTGGCCGACGCTCGGCCACGGCTCCGTGCCCTCCCGTCAGAGCCCGGCCCCGTTTGCGCCACAAGAAGACGGGCCCACAGGAGTCACTGCCATCAATGCAGTCCACGGGGCCGTTCCGGCCTGCCAGCAAGGATGACTCCACACTTCGGGCGGAGGCGGACCACCCCCGCCCCAGGCAGAGCATCCGAGCTCTTATAGGGAGCCGGAGCCATCCAAGATTGACACCTCGGCGTCCAGTAAGGAGGGAGGGGGAATTACCACAGGGGATAAAAGGGGAACAGAAAGGGAGGCCGGGGAGGAAGACAGGCGGAGCTAAGGAGAGAGACAGGACGACCCGACGTCGGAGAGAGAAGCGACCGGGCGAGTGTCTCCTGTGGCTTTTGCTAGGGCACATGCTGACCTCGGTGACAGAACCAGGTAGCCGGCCCTGTTTCTGAGGCCTCCCGGGGGTAAGGACTTCCCCTCTCGCCAGGCTGGGGCGCCACACTCACAAAGTAGAATTTTTGTTCACAAGACTCCACAGCTTAGAGGGAGCACTGGTCATATTCCATTATAACAGGGGATTCCAATGTAGTGTCCATAGGTGTCATGGTCCATGTTCCCTCTAAGCTGTGGAGTCTTGTGAGCAAAAATTCTACTCTGTGAGCTCCTGGCATTAAAATTGTGAGTGAGTGACATGGCTACTGCATAAATTAGTTTGCTCTGGAGCCGTCCTTCCTCAGCTAAGGCCAAACTGTGTGAGCCGGAGGCTAAAAAACTGTGAGCTAGTTCACACTATTTCAGCTTAGAGGGAACACTGGTCATGGAGCCTGCCAGCACCTTTCCTTGCTCCCACCGAGTCTTTTATCAAATAGGGAGGAGGCAGGGCAAGCACAGATTTTTTAAAATGTTACTTTAACAGCGACCGGCATGAGAGCACAGAGATCTCGACTATGTGACTGAAGGGAAGTGGCGTGCATGCCAAAAAAAAATAAAAAATGCTATGTGTTTATTTTAAAAGGTATCCTATTAAACAGAGATTCTGTCTTCAGTGTCGAAGAGCTTCTACTACAGGTATGCATCGCTTCACTCCTGACATCTAGGGGCTGGCTCTGCTTCCTTTGGCAGCTACTGTGTGGATCTATCCACCAACCTGTGTCAGAGTTCCAAAGGTGCCCACCGGCTGCAAGAGGTTGGGGACCCTTGCATTATTAGGTTCCCTCTTAGACTGTTTCATTCTGCTGTGTACAATCCGGATATCTTTATAAAAATGCCCTACTCTGTACTATCAATACTATATTACATAGACCTGACCTGGATAGCCCAGGCAAGCCTGATCTCATCAGATCTCGGAAGCTAAGCAGGGTCGACTCTGGCAAATACTCGGATGGGAGACCTCCTTGAAACACCAGAGATGGGAGTCGGTTGTTGTTCAGTCACACAGTTGAGTCCGACTCTTCGTGTCCCCATGGACCAGATCACGCCAGGCCCTCCTGTCTTCCACTATCCTCTGAAGTTTGCTCAATTTCATGTTCGTTGCATCTATGACACTGTCTAACCATCTCATCCTTTGCCGTCCCCATCTTCTTTGACCTTCAATCTTTCCCAGCATCAGGGTCAATGTTCCCTCTAAGCTGTGGAGTCCTGTGAGCAAAAATTCTACTTTGTGAGCTACCGGCGTTAAAGTTGTGAGCAGGTGAATTGGCTACTAAATAACTTAGTTTGCTCCGGAGCCATCCTTCCTAAGCTAAGACAAAAATGTTTGAGCCGGAGGCTAAAAAACTGTGAGCTAGCTCACACTAACACAGCTTAGAGGGAACTCTGATCAGGGTCTTCTCCAGTGAGTTCTCCCTTCTCATTTGGTGGCCAAAGTATTTGAGCTTCAGTTTCATTATCTGGCCTTCCAGGGAACAGTCAGGATTGATTTCTTTTAGGATTGACTGATTTGATTTTCTTGAAGTCCAAGGGACTCTCAAGAGTCTTCTCCACCACCATAGTTCAAAATAATCTATTCTTCGGCGCTCAGCCTTCCTTATAGTCCAACTCTTGCAGCCATACATGACTACTGGGAATACCATTGCTTTGACCATGTGGACTTTTGTTGGCACGGTGATGTCTCTACTTTTTATCATGCTGTTTAGGTTCGCCATCGCTTTCCTCCCAAGGAGCAGGCATCTTTTAATTTCATGGCTGCTGTCACAGTCTGCGGTGATCTGGGATCCCAGGAACATGAAGTCTGTCACCACTTCCATGACTTCCCCTTCTATTTGCCAAGGAGTGATGGGGCCGGATGCCATGATCTTAGTTTTTTTGATGTTGAATGGGAGTCAGGGACAGGCTTTATTCAGCCACCTCTCTGAATATCCTCCAGTCTCCCAGTAGGGGTCAGTCACCAGAGGTCGCCATGACGTCCAGGTATGTACATGCATACACATCAACACACACGTGCACATATAGGAAAAAAATACTATATTACATACTATTTCAAACACTGCCTTGTGAACCTATGGTGAAAGGTGATTTATAAATAAAATATGTGGTGGGCATGACTATGAGAAACATGGCTCCATATCTCAGCAGTTCTACCTTCACATACCTGTAAAATACGATGGTGGAATGCCTCTAAATCTCAGGTTCAGCCAACCACAGTATACAATTGGTCTGCTAAACTTATCAAAGAACGTATCCAATTCCAATGGCACAAGGGAAGGGGTTTTTGTATGTATGGGCTGCACTAGCATGTGGCCAGGAAATTTCATCCTCGGTGGTATTGGAACCGTTCTATGGGGAATTAATGATCAGCTGTGTTCAAGAACATATCTTTAAAATGCCATCTGGCGTTCAATAGGACGGAAGCCAAGAGCTGGCACGAAAAGTAGGTTTGATAACCTTGACATAAAAACTGCTTATTCCCAGTGCCACTTATTCACCACTTGCCAGTGCAAAGAATATCTTTCCAAGAATGGCATTCAGTCCCACTTGGGCCTGAAATACAGCCCAAACACATGCACACAACTGCTATCTCTTTGGAGAATGAAGACACAGTTCTTATACAAAGCACCTTATAGAGATGTACCTCACAGGTTTCAGGGGATAAAGAAAGGCAAACCTTTCAATAATCATTCTACCAGATTTCCCCCCCTTTCATTCTGCAATGAAATTGATAATACCATCAGTCCTCTCGTGTTATTTAAGAGAGCAGGAACAAAGAAATGGGATGAATGGCTGGTATGTCAGGTGATGGCTCATCTGGAATCCGTTTACCTTATGTTTTCAAAGGTTGTGTTGTCTGATGCGTTCTCTCCCAGAATTCTTTTTTTAGCACGCCCCCATCTGAGCTCTGTTCCCTTGGCAAAAAATCAATTTGGAGACCATAATATCTCATCTACAGAGTTAAATTTCAGTTTATCAGGCCTATTGTGCGGGTTGTAAAAGAGCACAGTTTATGTAGTTGAGTCCAAAATGCATGTAACACAGGGAGAGCCACGTGCGTGGGTCTTTTCGGCATTCTTTAAAGGGTAAAGGCAGCCAGGCGGGCTTCAAGTTGCATTGGGCTTGTGGTGGGAAAGGAGAAAGGGTTTTAGCTTCCCCTTTGATGTGGTTTTTGCACATTGAAGCTCACCATTCTCTCTCTGCTTGTCCTTCTTTCACTCTAGGGTTAATTGTGGGGGGCTGTGGGGGGAGGGGCTATGGGTCACTGGTAGAGCATGTGTTTGCCATGAAGAAGGTCCTGGGAGTTAAAGGGCTAGAGTAGTCAGTGATCATTCATTCCATTAGTTTTTACTTCTTACTGGGGTTATTTTGCAACCAGAGTGACAAACAAGCAATTACCATTTGTTTCATAAACCATCTATATATCTAATTCTGAACATGGCCGAGGGATATCAATCTCCAGGTGGGACCTGGGAACCCCCAAGAATTACAGCTCATCTCCAGACTACAGAGATCAGTTCCCTTGGAGAAAATGGATGTGTTGGAGGCAGAATCTATGGCTTTGTACCCCTCTGAGCTCCCTGTCCTCCCCAAGCTCCATCCCCAAATCTCCAGGAGTTTCCCAACCTGCATCTGGCAACCCTACCATCCCCTGCCAGTGGCCAGGGGGGACATGGCAACCCTATCATTGCAAACTATGAACAAAAAAGGGAAACAAACTTAACCCAGAAAATTAGGATTGGGAACCTAAAAAGCTAAGTCTAACTGAGTAGAGGACCAACAATTAAAGCTTGATAACTTGATGTATAAATAATGTGTAAAAATAAATGCCCAATCACACCTCACATAAAAATTCTGAAATCATATATACACAAGGGTCAATGGACTGGACCAAAAGTGTTTCGGTCAAACACAATGAGGAACAAATTGCCTTATACCATCCTGTCCTTATATATAAAAGCCAGTTGGGGTGGCAAGATTCCATGCACAGCAAAATCAGTTGGCTCCTTGATGTGCCGCTAACCCCAGTCCATGTCTATTGGCTGCCTTGCCTTGCAGCCTTGCATCAGTCCCGCCCACAGACCTGCCGGCCACATTCTTGCCCTTAGTCTCCAGGGAGCTGTTGAGCGGGATGGACGCTCCGGTGGCCACTGTGGTGGGGAGGAAGGAGGGCTGGCCCAGCTGGCCTCGGCATTGCCTGGTCCCTCCCTCCGGCCCCGGGAAGGCACCCTTTAAAAAGTTATGGCTGATGCCACCCCGCGCACCACTCGGCCATCAGGCCTGACAAGTTCCCCCACCTCCTCCAGGCCTGGAAAGGTGCCCTTAGAACCCTTTTGGCATCTCCTTTCTCCACTCTCCCTCCCCCCATGGCCGGGTAAAGGCGATGCTGACGTGGCTCAGATCTTTTAGGCTTCTGCTCCGGTTAAGAGCTTCTGCTCCGGTTCCTTTAAACCTTGCGGGGGAAGGGGGGAGCCTGGGGATGCTGCTGGAGGTGGTTGGGGCTGTGAGCGGGGAAGTTCCCCTGCAGGACTCCATTGCTTTGGGAATGCCCCCAATGTCCGCTGGCACCTGGGATGAAGACGGACCTGACAGCCTGACGTGACATGCAGCAGTTTGCAGAGGCAAAACCCCACATTTGCCATTGAGCTCCCCGGAGGTGTTGTTGCTGCTCTCTCTGGGTTAGCGAGTCAGGACCCTATGGGGAGGGAGAGATCCATCCACCGCTCTTAATCAGTGGAGTGTGCTTAGGAACGGGTTCTTCCGGAGAGGACTCTCTGGCAGAGCAAAGGGGAACAGATCCAAAAAGTCCTTACAAGTTGCGGAAGAGACGGGGAAAGGAGAAGAGAAGGCTGAAGGACTCTGATTTGTGTCTTTGAGAACTTTGAAATGGGATGATTGGGGGTACTGTTCTTAGAAAGTTAAGTTCAAGATTTAAAGAAAAGGGTAAAAAATATTATAAATGTTTGACTCAGTTTATAATGACATAAAAGAATGGAAGACTTGATGTAATTAAGCTATTGATGATCTCCTCTCTTGGGTTTTTAGGTAGTAGTGGGTTTCTTTACTTTATCCTGTAAATATAGTCCCCCTCCCTTTTTTCTGTGTTAGTTTTGTAGTCTTATAAAAAAGAATAAAAAATCCCCTCTGGGGGCTCAAAAGAAGAATGCCACTCCCACGAGTCCGCGCCTGGAGTCCTTTCCCTGCTTCCCAGAGAATCCACCCCCTGGGACTTCCGCCTTTTTAAGAGTGCGGATTTTTATTGCCCCGTGGGTCATGCCCTCCCCCACCCTGTTTCCTTCTTCCATTGGCCTCCCTCCCTCCTTCTCTTCCTGCAATTCACTCTTCTGGCTTCGGAGGAAGCCAGTCCCAGCGTCTGTCAGAATGGGGGCGGGCTCGGCCGGCCCTGGTTGCACGTACGCATCTGCTGTCGCTGAAAGGGCCTGGGATCCAAAGGTGCTGAAGGTCGCCGCTGTCTTTGCACTGCATCATCATTGGCGACCCATGCTAAGCTGTCTGTCTCCTGCCATTGCACCACCCGGGCCAGGCTGCCTGTCTATGCTGCATGTTCTGAACGAAAGCAGCAGCAGCGCTCGCCTGTGGTCTGGGCTGTTGTGCTGCCGTGTGGCGGGGGGCCAGAGGGTGAGCATGTGCTATGGCAGCTGGGAGAAGGGGGAGTGTCACACCTAAGGACTGCTGCCATGGGCACAGCTTGCCTTCATCCCACGCGAAGACGTGGCTGGCTAGAGGGAGGTGATGCTTTACCTCCATGGGAGGACTTCCTTACCCCACCTCCCCACTGCCCAGATGGGAAAAACTGCCTTTTGCTGCTGTAGGACAGTCAAGTCTAATGTCTAAATCATTGGCTCTCCCTCGAAAGGGGTGTCAGAGCGAGGGGGGCAAAGTTTGAGAAGGACAGAAGATCCCGCTGCAAGACAGAGCTCATTCAAAGCACTTCTTCCTCCCAGCGAGAGCTTTATCTTGCAGCCTCCCCCCCCTTTGTTAAAAGCAAGAGGAATTGAACATATTGGCCCTTCTACCCAATTCTAGCTCCTGCCTTCTTCCTTGACTGGATGGTTTAAGATAGAAATCTGAAGCACCCTGCTTATTTTGTTCCATCCATTGACCTACCAATTTCCTTTCATTGAGTGCAAGGTGATTTACAGTTCAGGTAATGCCTGCTCAATGCAGAAGGGGGGGGGGGCTTGGAAGGGGAAATGTGCCACTCCAGGTGCTCTCAGATCACTTACAAGCCCAGCCCACTTGCCCAAAGCCTATTTCTAGAGCTCGTTGTCTCTATTTCCACAACGGGCCTTCTTCCTAGTAACACATAATACAATTATACAGCATGGATACAAAATGGACAAAAAAGGAATTGTTCCAAAGTGAAATTACTAGGCATATAATGAAAGTATAAATGAGGCCTCCCAAGGTATAATCATATGCCAAATGATATTTCACTGATGATAATTTCTGGTCCAGAAGGTGCCTTACAATAGCTGTTCAATCCAAGCCAAAGTGTCCTCAGCAAGACTGTCCCTTTAGCAAAGTTTTAATTATTAGAAAACCCTTTCAATGCCCCAGAGTGTGGATTAAACACACACACATGCACACACATGCACACACACGCAAGTGGGGCCACATACAGATGGGAGGGGAAAAACGTTCCACAAAACTCTTTGCAGGAAAAAAAAGTGTTAACATGCTGAGATCTCAGGAGATTATCTCCCAAGATTTCGGCCACCACTTTGGATTTCCTAGGCATCCTCAAAGAACTTTGATACTTGAGGTGAATCAAGGGGGAAAGAAGGAGTGGCCAGACTGGAAAGGGAAGGAGGAAGATGGGGTGGGGGGAGTAAAGGCTGAATGGAGCGAAACAGGGAAGAAAGAAAAACATAGGAGGAATGAGGACTGGAAGGTGGGAAAAATGGAGAGACAAGTAAGGAAGTAGGAAAAGAAGCAGAGAAAGGGGAGAAGCTGCAGAGGAAAGTGGAAAAGCAGAGAGTCACGGAGGAGGCTGAAGTCAGTTCCTCATTCCCAGTTCCTTAATTCATTCCTTATTCACAGTCTTATTGTCAGCTATGCTGCCATGATGTTTATGGGCAAGAGTGCATCTGCTTGAAATGTGTACCAACTGCTGCCGCATTCCTTCGTTCTTTATTATCTCTGACCTTGCAAGCTGCCTGTGTAGTGTCTTCCCATCATTTACCAGTGGGATTAGTTTCGATTCCCAGCTTTGGCTTTAACGGCCTGGGGCCCCATTCTCCTGCGCAAGGGAGTCAAGTCGATTGGCCTAGGAGTGGGGTGGGGGGTACATATGAATACCCTACATCCCATTATGCTTGTAGGAACGTAGCCATTCCTAACAGTGACGATGTTACTGCCTCTATAGCTCTTACAATAAAGTATAACCTTACGATAAGTGTGTACTCCTTTGTTTAGCTATAGAATCTGACACTTATTCATGAATTCATCCAAAAACACCGAGGAGAGTTTGAAAGCTCTCAACCCCAAAATAAGGTCTGGACCACACATATCATACACTCCCCAGATTCACAGGACGCTCCCCTTCAAGAGGATATATCCTGTTTTCTGGTCAGAAGAAGGCAGCTTCAGGTGTGTTTGTTTTATGAAATCAAAGCAAGCCTTCCTTTAGTTGCCTTAGAAAAGCACCAGCCTCCCGTTTTATCTTCTGTGTATTCTTGTTGGTACACACAAGGTATTTTAACAGAGTCTAGATGTACAGGTCATGAGAGGGCATGCCTTCCATCCTCTTGACTGTCTCCATTGTGCTGCCTCGAGGACTTTTCTGTTTCAGCTTTGCTGGTTGCAGGCGGTATGGCAACAGCAACAGTCTGACAGATCTTGATTATTTTTTTAAAAAATATTTAGATAATGGAAGTCTTTTGCGAGAGCTTTCAAAAGCAGGAACACAGTGGAACATCTTGAAACAGGAGGGGGAAAGAGCCGCTGTTTGAACTTCCGAAGTAAAGTGTACATTGTGGGCAGTGTATTTCGGAAATATAATGGACAAGCAACGGAGCCCACGAGGACTGGTGACGGGATATCATCTGCACACACACACACACCCCGCTGGTCCTCCTTCCCACGCTGTAGGAGGCTGAAGTTGGTTCCTTATTCATTCCTTAAAGGTAAAGGTTCCCTTGCTCGAAAGCCAGTCGAATCCGACTCTAGGGTTGTGGTGCTCATCTCCATTTCAAAGCCGAAGAGCCAGCGCTGTCCGAAGACGTTTCCATGGTCATGTGGCCGGCATGACTAAACACCAAGGCGCACGGAACGCTGTTACCTTATTCGCGTCTTATTCATGAATTCATCCAAAAACACTGAGGAGAGTTTGAAAGCTCTGAACCCCAAAATAAGGTCTGGGCCACCACATATCATAGGCCCCCCAGGTTCATGGGACGCTCCCCTTTAAGAGGATATGTCCTGTTTCCTGGTCCAAACCACAGTTCTTGTGCCAGGTGCCCCAAAGTGGGGTGCCCCCAGGACGATCACACAGGCAGACAACTGGGCATGGCTGCACCCACAAAACAATCTTTGGACCATCCCAAATGACACATCACCACTCTCTAGAGACTGTCCCCTGCAAGGTGACATACCGTGATGCCCGGTCCAAAACACTGGTTTTGGCGCCATGAGCTTCTGTTCGGAGTGCTTCCCACAGGCCTGCATTCCAAAGATGAATAGAATGAGGAAGTACCCTCTGAACTCAAAATAAGGTTTGGACCCCCACACTTCATACACCCCCATGTTCAGCCAACTCTCCCCTTCGAGGGGGACATATGCTGTGTCCCAATCCAAAGCACAGTTCTTGTGCCAGTGGCTACAAAGTGCAGTGCCCCCAGGGCAGTCACACAGGCAGACACTTCGACCAGGCTGCACCCCAAAACAATCTTTGGACCACCCCAAATGACACATCACCACTCTCTGGAGACTGTCCCCTGCAAGATGATATACAGTGAAGCCCGGTCTCTCCCCTTTGAGGGGATTTATGCTGTGTCCTGGTCCAAAGCATGGTTCTTGTGCCAGCTGCTCCAAAGTGCGGTGCCCCCAGGGCAGTTGGATTTGACCGACTGCCCCCTGAGTGCAGAGGCCACTTCCTTATTCAAATCTCCTTTGAAATAGAGGCCTCTGAGAGGAGCTTCAAAAAGAAGCTTGTGGCACCAGAACCAGTGTTTGGACCGGACACTGCTGTATATCTCCTTGCAGGGGACAGCCCCCAGAGTGTGGGGATGTGTCACATGAGATGGGTCAAATCAGGGGTCGTTTTGTAGAAAAAGAGCTAGGGGAACTCATTAGCATAAATCATTAGCATATGCCACACCCCCTGACATCACCGGAAGTGTGACATAAGGCCACACACCCCGCCTCCAATGGTCCCGGCCGCCGCTGGCGGCCTTGCACCTCCACTGCCGAGCCCCATGAGAGGCCCGACAGTGGACCTGCAAGGCCGGCAGGAGTGCAAGGAAGCCCCACGAAGGCCCTCCCTGGCCCCAGGCAGGCAGGGGTGGGGAGAGGCGGGGAGGAAGCAACTTACCCTCCCTCTTCTCCTGCCTCCTCCTGGCTGAATGAGGGCCGGGAGTGGGGCGGCCGGAAGCAGGGGGCAGGGCTTCATCATGTGCCCCGCCCCCGTACCTCACCTGGGTGAACTGCAATCCCCCGTGATCCCCCCCGAAATGACCTCTGGGTCAAATGTTTTTTTGTGGGTGCAGCCTGGCCCAAGTGTCTGCCTGTGTGATTGTCCTGGGGGCACCACACTTTCGAGCAGCTGGCACAAGAACTGTGCTTTGGACCAGGGCACAACATATGTCCCCTCGAAGGGAGAGTCCACTGAACATGTGGGTGTATGAAGTGGGGGGGCTTTCAAACCTTATTTTTGGGTTCAGAGGGCACTTCCTTATTCAAATCTTCTTTGAAATACTGGTCTCTGGGAGGCACTCCGAATAGAAGCTCGTGGCATCAGAAACAGTGTTTGGACCGGGTGTCACTGTATGTCATCTTGCAGGGGACAGTCTCCAGAGAGTGGTAATGTGTCATTTGGGGTGGTCCAAATATTGTTTCGGGGTGCAGCCTGGCACCAGTGTCTGCCTGTGCGATCGTCTTGGGGGCATCCCACTTTGGAGCACCTGGCACAAGAACTGTGGTTTGGACCAGGAAACAGGATATATCCTCTTGAAGCGGAACATCCTGTGAATCTGGGGGTATGTGATATGAGGTAGCCCAGACCTTATTTTGGCATTCAGAGCTCTCAAACTCTCATCAGAGTTTTTGGATGAATTCATGAATTAGACACAAATATGGAATGAATAAGGAACTGGGAATAAGGAACCAAATTCAGCCTCCTACAGAGTGGGAAGGGGAACCAGCGGGTGGCAGGGGGGAGATGATATCCCATCACAAGTCCTCGTGGACTTGTTTGCTTGTTCATTATATTTCCGAAATAAACATTGCCCACAATGTACACTTTTCTTAGGAAGTTCGAACAGCGGCTCTTTCCCCCTCCTGTTTCAAGATGTTCCACTGCTGAAAGCTCTAACAAAACACTTCCATTATCTAAAAATAAAAGAATCAAAATCCCTCAGACTGTTGCTGTTGCCCTACCACCTGTAACCAGCAAAGCTGAAACAGAAAAGTCCTCGAGGCAGCACAATGGAGACAGTCAAGAGGATGGAAGGCATGCCCTCTCATGACCTGTACATCTAGACTCTGTTAAAATACCTTGTGTGTACCAACAAGAATACACAGAAGATAAAACGGGAGGCTGGTGCTTTTCTAAGGCAACTAAAGGAAGGCTTGTTTTGATTTTCTAAAATGTACACACCTGAAGCTGTCTTCTACTGAATCAAACCATTGGTCAATCAAGGTCAACGTTGTCTACCTAGACTGGCAACAGCTCTCCAGGGTCTTTGGAGGTGGTCTTTGATATCACCTAATACGGAACCCTGACCTGGATAGCCCAAGGAATATTGAGGTTGTGATACAGAGCCAGGAAATGGCAAAACACCTCTGAATGTCTCTTGCCTTGAAAACCCTATGGGGTTGCCACAACTTAGTTGTGACTTAACAACAAATAGAGTTTTTGGCCAAATGCTAGAGCACCCCCCCATACACGACATGTCCCCGGATGATGTCATTGCACTGGGCATGTTGGAGCTGCAGAGCTCTTTGGGTGTTGGTGGGTTGGGGGCCCCAAAATCGGGGGGAAACCCACCCCCATCGGGGGGTGGCAACCCCATTTTACATAGATACATATCCAGGGCAAAGCCTCTTCAATGGGGACCTCTGCTAACTTTTCTGACTAGAAGATGAACCTTAAATGGTCAATTGAGCCGCTCTTGCATCTTCTTTCCGTCTTGCTGCCCTTGCCTTCTGCTACTGTGAAAAGCAGGAAGCAAGACTCCTAGTTTCTAAACGTTTCCACGGATTACCAACCATGATTATTATTATTTTTCAAAATTGAATTTGTTATATTAATAAGAAAAGAGATTCGGCTTGGATTTCCATCAGTTATTTCCTAAATGCACATCCATAATAGGAAATGCTGTGAATATTCATGATGTTTGTTTTCAGGAATGAAAACTGCGTATTCACAGCTCCAGATAAATAACCCAAATACAACAGACTTCTATAATTATCATGGATTTACCAAATGTGAAAGGAGCAAAACAAAGGCCTTATTTTCTAATGAACCCTATTTAAATAGATATGGGAGAAATTGCAAGAAGCTGGCTTGTTTAGCATTAGCAAGTCGGTCAGTGTAATAACTCCACAGCTCCCAGTACCAAAACAGAACAGAACTTTATTCCAACATAAGCAATTCCTGGCTGGGGGACTTACCAGGAGCAGGAGGGAGGCCCAGGTGATGTTGCCAGTAAGGTGGCTACACAATTTCTGGCATGCACAGGAAGCAACGTTATCATGCCGGTGACATCTCGGCAATGCTCTAGTATTTGGGCAAAAACTCTATGGTCAAAATGGCTTCTACCATAGAGTTTTTGCCCAAATACTAGAGCATTGCCGAGATGTCACCGGCATGATAACGTTGCTTCCTGTGCATGCTGGAAGTGACATCCCTACATCATCAATAATGTCACCTAGTCCTTACTCTCTTTCTGGTAAGTCCCCCCCGCCAGTCAGCTGATCAGTGGTGGGGGGTAACAGTGGGGGACCCCTGTCTCCACCAGGGGGCTGGCAACCCTATCCTAGTCTGGGTCCCACTAGGCCATCACCAGCCACAGCTAGCAACCATCAAAACAAGTGAAAAGTGAAACTAAAACAAAGGGTTTTTTACCTTTAGGAATCGTGTTAAAATAATTATACCATACATTAAGGGAAAATCAACAAATTCACAGCTGCCCATGATATAACTGTTAGAATATGCAAGGTCTATAGTATAGCCTAATGAAGAAGATCTGAAGATCACCCTACAGGGGGACAGCTGAAAGACTGATAGTTAGCATAGCTAGATTAGAAACTGCCCACAGTTTCAAATTATGTCCTTGCAATCTCCTGATTGGCTCTTCTGGAGACTCCCTGCTCCTGCAGAACTTTTGTTGTTGTTGTTCCTCCTTCAGCAGTTAGGCCAGACAGTTAATGTTCTCTCTCATCTATGTTCTACAACACTTTGTTCTTCTTTAATAAAACTACTTATTTTTCTCTAAACAGTCAGTGCTCCACTTTCTTTGCATGTATAAACTCTGCCAATAATAACAGCACTGAACCTGAGGAATTTGCATGACTACTCTAAGAAGAGTGATACTGTTTAGGATTGGATTGTACATGAGCAATAGCCCAAGTCATTAAGAAAAGCTGTATAAATTTACCGACCCCATCCCAAATGAAAACCACGATCTATCTATCTATAATCTATCTATCTATCTGTCTGTCTGTCTGTCTGTCTGTCTGTCTGTCTGTCTGTCTGTCTGTCTATCTATCAATCATCTGCCCTAAAACATTTCCATCCCACCTTTATACTTGGTCCAACAACACTGGAACAAGAGCACTGTTGTCTTAATATGCCTACACTCAAACGATAATTTGGTTCCCAGTTGGCAAGGTCACTTTTTACTGAAAATTCAAAATTAAATTGTGTCACATCTGCTTGGGTCATGCTTATCCTTACGCTGTTTTCCCGTGAGTGTCCCTCTACTACTCTAATATTGGTCCATTATATGAAGACAAAAATTATTCATTTATAAAAGAGATGTTTTTGCTAGGTTGTTGTGATTTCCATAGATGGAGAAGACAGCTATGCATCTCTCTCCAGGATTGCAATGATCCCTATTTTGCCTGCCTGACTCCCAAGTCTAACCATTTTGTGTTAATTGTGGAGTCTAAATTGTGTTGTCAGCACTTTGGACATTCTTGCACTACCTCCAGGGAACTGTACTTCAATCCAGTAAATCTGAGCCTGAAGAATACCAGGTGCAAAAACACTCTTATTTAAAATGTCACAGATTTAAATGATGCAAGACTTGTCCATGATTATGGGATCCCAGGCTCCTGCTATAGTAGTTCCCTTTGGAGCAACTGGCGGGGTCAGGGCCCGTACCAGCATGCCTACGTTGATTCCAATTTCAACCAGATGCAACATGAGATGCTCGAGCATTCTGCAAAAACATGGAAGTAAAACAAGAGTAACGTAGGTGTGTCAGACATGCATCAGGCCTTGCCCCCCAGTTTCTCCTGGGGATCGCAGCCTGCAGCTTGGAAACTAGAGGTTTACCCATTTTTGGGGGTCCCAATCTGCTGCTGCTGATCTGGCCAGTGGGGGAACCCCACCCCCCAAAAGTCCCATGTACGCCAACACGTCCCACACAATGATGTCACCCGGAGAAGACATCATTGCACAGGGCATGTTGTGAGGGGGGGCGCTCTAGCATTTGAGAAAAAACTGTATGGTTATCAAAGGATTCCAGGGCATGGAGAGGGACCCCCCTCCCCTACCGGCGGCCAGGTAAGACCCGGAAACCCTACTGAAAACCCTACCCATGATGACCATGGGGACACATTGTAGTCCAAGCCAGTTAATTGAGACCTGCACTGAGAGTATCTAGGCTTGCCAGTTTACCCCACAGAGTACCAGCTAGGGTTTCCAGTATCCAGGTGGTGGAATTCCAAAAAAACAACATCCATGACAAAAATAGCAAAGCGTCAATGAAGATAAGTTGCAAAAACATTTACTGTAATCATTTCTGTAGAAAATTTGCTTCTATTATCGCTTAAGCGCTAATGAATACTGCGCAATGAACAATTCGTTTCACAATATTTGCTTTATCTGAGCATGTAGCACTCCCAATTTTTATCAATTACTACTTATCAACTCTTGAAGAAAACGTTCCATGTTGACTCTCTAATGACAGAACCCAAGGTCTTCACAGGTGGTGGCTGGAGATCTCTTGGTTTCTGGGTTATAGAGATCTGTTCCCCTGGAGAAAATAGCTGCTTTAGAAGGTAAACTCTATGGTATTGTACCCCACCGAGGTCCCTCCCGGCCCAAACCTTGCCCTCACCAGGCTCCCCCCCCTAAAACTTTAGGTAGAATCACAGGAACTTTGCTCAGTGGAGTGGTTGAAAAAACGATAAGATCCACCCAATTGTCAGCAGGGTAAGCTTGATTCTGTGTTTGTGAAAATCAAATTATTGCCCAAATAATGCCAGGTCTCTACTTTTTTTGACTCTGAAGAACAATCATGCTGGGATCTGAACTTACCTATGATAAGATGGGATGGATCTGCCTATCCTCCAAGGGGCCTTCCACCAGCCTTCAACTTATAAGTGGTGCTTCCTCCAACAGAAGAGACATTGAAGTTGGGCAAAGGCTGTTTAAGGCCCCGGTCACACGAGCAGGATAATCTGCAGGGGAAGGGAGGATTTTAGAGCCGGAGCAAAATGACGTGCGGTAGCGCGATCAGACCGTCCCCCAAGGCTCCGTGCTCAGGCCTTTGGCAGCCGATCACACGAAGTGAGGCAAAATGGCAGTAACATGTTTGTGCACATGTGTGGGATGCTGACGGGCGCTGGTTGCGACAGGCTACCAGCGCTTCCCGATCAGACGCCCACACGTGCCACGCGTTTTTCAGAAGATACTGCATGGTTCCCAGTATCTTTTAACTCCACTTTTTTTGGCCAAAGCTACGGGTTGGAGACGGGAGTGCTACGCTTCCCAGATGTTGAGGTATGATCACAACCATTTAATCCGCAGGCAAACCGTCCCGCTCGCGGGGCAAATTCTCCGTGTGAACGGGGCCTAAGTTGGAGGAAGGCTTTGAACTTTGGTCAGTGGAGTGGTGGGATGGGGTAGGATCCACCAGAATGTGTAGAATGAAAATCAGGGAAACCTGAAGTAATTTCTTATCTGCTTTTTCAAGTCAGTTCCTAACTAGGAATGATAACTTTTCAGGGAGGCTTAAGTATCCATGAAATAATACAGAAAAGTTTGAACAGCCTCCCTTTCAGCTTTGTGTCCTTGAGCTGTACAAAAAAAAAAAAATAGAATTAATGTATTCAAAACAGCTTCTTCTCCCCATCTAATTATGTGAATTGTTTGCTGTTGGAGTACGTTACTTAGAGAAATTCCTGGAAATAACCCCTGTTGCCTCAGGTGAGTAGCATGCTAGCTTTTAAACATGGTGTGCACCTCCCAAGTGAGGCATGTGGAATAAATAAGCATTGGGAGCTGGAAACAAACCACTTTACGCTTCCTGTGTTTGTCCACAAAGGTGACCTTTCCTTAGAAGAGCAACTAGGATTTTATGGCATTTTAAAAAATTCCCCTGGCATTAATGACCGACAATCAATCTTTGTTAGATACTTAAATGCTGCTTTTCTTGTGTGTTCTTACACTACTAGGAAGGCTATAATAAAGGCAGTTTATTTCCTATTTACATTTTATGCATATTTATTTCTTATTTATTTAAATATATTTACATATATTTATTTCCTATTGAATAGGCTTAGAAGGCTGTTACTTGGCTGAGGACTGCACTGTTGAACAGCCCTGTATATTGCCAAAAGATGGCGGGAATTAATCTAAGTGTGTGTAAAGATCCAAGTCTAAATATAATAGCAGCAGCATTATGTTTTCATAGTGGTGCTTCAAACTGTTATGAGAACTGTATTGTTGCTATGCTTAAGACCTCTGGTCAAACGACCATATTAATAAAATGAATATTGTTGTCAAACAGAAATATGTTACTGCAGTATAAGTTGCAATAGAAGCCTCTGAATACCAGTGCTAGGAGACAACATCAGAGGAAAGCCTTTGACTCTGTGCCCTGCTATTGGATTTCCAGAGTAACTGGTTGGGCACTGTATGAGGTGAGACAGAAGGGGCCTTTTCAGTAGTAGCCCCATGATTATGGAGAAATCTCCCCAGGGAGGTGTACCTGGCTCCCTCACTGTCAGTCTTCAAAAAGCAGTTGAAGACAGCTTTATTTAGGACTGCATTTGATTTCATTTTTAGTTATTGGCAGTCCTAGTTGGAGTTTTAAAATTGTGATCTTTTGTGTGTTTTTATAATTATTGTTTATGGTTACCAACTCCAGGGTGGGAAATACCTGGAGATTTTGGGCATGCAGCCTGAGGAGGGCAGGGTTTGAGTAGTGGAGGAACTTCAGTGGGGTATAATGCCACGGAGTCCACCTTCCAAAGCAGCCATTTTCTCCAGGGGAATGGATCTCTGTTGCCTGGAGATCAGTTGTAGGGATGGGCACAAACCAAACCATGAAATTAAATTCATCACAGATTTTGCCCTGATCGTGGTTCGCAAACAGAAGTTCGTGATGGGTCTACCATCACAAACTTCCATGAACATTTAAAGCACTTCATGGCAGATTGTGGATGGAGCAGAAAGCAGGAGTTTAAAGTTTCTCTGAGTCCCTTTAAACCCCTGCTTTCTCCTTCCTGCAAAAGCTGTAAAAACAGCTGAGCAGCAGAGAGGCACTCCCCACCACTCAGGTGCTTCAGGCAAGCTTGTGCAGCCTGAAACAGCTGAACAGTGGGGAGCAAGGTGCTCCCCACCATTCAGCTGTTTTTTTCTGGTTTTCTGCAAACCCTGTTGAAAGGGACTGTGGTTCCTTTCAATGGGGTTTACAAGGTCACAAACCTGTTCAGTTTGCAAACCGGCCCACTGGTTCAGTTTGGTTCATGGCCCTGTTGAAAGGGATTGTGGTCCCTTTCAATGGGGATTACAAGGCCAAAAACCAGTTCAGTTTGCAAACCGGCCCACTGGTTCAGTTTGGTTCAGGGAGGTACGGTGGCTCAAGTGGTTAAGACACTGAACTGCAGGCTGTGGAAGGTCAGTAGTTCAGCAGTTTGAGACCCGGGTTGCTGCATGACGGAGTGAGCTCCTGTCTCTAGTTCCAGCTCCTGTCAACCTAGCCGTTCGAAAGCAAGAAATTGCAAGTAGATAAATAGGTACCACTGTTAGCCCAGATGCATCATATTGGGCTAGTTCCGGACTATGTTATATTAATACAGCTTGATGGAGAGGGCTAATAAAGAGACTGTGTAATAAAGAGGTTACATTGAGGGCGCCCAGTGAGGAAACAATGCAAGCTGAAGATGTTGATCTGCTAAACTGATATCGCTTCAGAAGTGCTCCTATGTGTCTCTCGCTTATCATGTGTACGCAAACACAGGTTTTACAGCAAACACAGAAAACTCATTAAGTAGCCCAGACTCTGGGTCTCCACATGAGAGGCTCATCCCGACCCTGACCCCCGCCAGACGGCAAAGTCCTTCCATTCCACATGGATAATCCTGCCCAGGTCACCGATTAGTCAGCCATTGATCACGGACTCACCTCTTCCCCCTCCCAGGTACCAACAGTCAAGGTAGCCAATAGAATTGAAATTCACCATGCTAGCCAATCCCAGATCGCAGGGAAGAGCCACCAGGTGTAAGCCGCCTGAGCCCTCCCCCTTGCTTGCCCCGGCAGCTTTAAAATTTAGAGCACAGAACAACCTAGGCACCCCTTCTCCTATGACCCCTATCTGTCTGCTTTGTCCCTTATGCCCAGCTTGCTGTACTCAAACCCCTACCTCACTTTACATTCTAGTCTGCGCAGCTAGAGTGCTACACATGTCTTCAGCCGGTCTGATTACACGTGCTTTCCCCATTTATATTTTTCTCCCTACCCTAATACCTCCCGCTGGAAGATTGAGGAGCTACGCATCGCCTGAGGTAAATATCTCCCACCAACGATATCCTGCTAATGCGAAAGTCCTATTCTAAATCTCTCTGTTTTTACTTAGTTCTTGTGTGTATGTATGTAATTGTGTGCACTGAGTGATCCTTAGTAAACTAAAGAGAATTTTATTTCTGCCTCTGTCTCTTCATTGGGAACGTATTGTTGCAGCCCATCCTCTGTATACAATTGACCTGAACCCCAATTATAATAAACTGTTCCAATTGTCTCTCCTAGAGAGCAATTCGGCTAACACCACTTTGGTGGGAAGGTCACAGTGTTCCGTGCGCCTTGGTGTTTAGTCATGCCGGCCACATGACCACGGAAACGTCTTCGGACAGCGCTGGTTCTTTGGCTTTGAAACGGAGATGAGCACCGCAACCCTAGAGTCGGACTCGACTGGCTTTCGAGCAAGGGAACCTTTACCTTTTACCTTGGTTTGCGGCTCATCACAAACCACAAACCGAATCACATTTCCCTAGTTCATGCTATCCCTAATCAGTTGTAATCCCAGGAGATCTTCAGCCCCTGCCTGCAGGCTGGCAACCTATTTATTCATATTGTTTTTATTTTGTTTTTTGGGGGTTTTTTGTATAATCACCTTATTTCTACTGTAAGCTGCCTATAGTTTTGCAAGGGAGCAAGGTGAATAATAAATGTTTTAAACAAACAGGATCCTGGACTAGATGGAGCACGGGTCTGATTCAGGAAGTCCTCTTCTTTGGCCACTACATCCTGTGTTTTGAATCCCATGGATCTGTTTGGCTAACCCTAGTCTTGTCTCTGGCACAATTTGCCAGAGGCTCTTCTAGCCCCAGGGAGAGGCACCTTGTGCCAGAGAAAGGGGCCACCATTCGCAGAACAGACCCTTGGGATCCAACCCATTATGAAACATATGTGAGGCCTTAACACATTTTGTTCATTTTTAGGACTCCTGATATACCCTGAATTTGCTGAATCAGTAACTTGCTGGCAGGCGGAGGAGCGCTCTGGCATTTGCAATTCAATTCATACCCTTGAGTCAGTTGGAGGGTCACGACTGTAAGAGTACAAGATTATCAGCTCCTGAAATATTCGCCATACAGGCAGAGGCAAGAATGGGAACAGAGAAATGGGGCTAGGTTTTGCATAATTTGATAACGATTGCTGCTTCCGAATGGCGGGCGTTCATTCAGCCATCCACAGTTTTGAAGCCCGATCCAGAGGTGCTGCCTCTGGCGCGGACTTTCAAGCGAGCATGGCTAAGATGCCAAACTTTGTCTACTAGGAAACACCACTTTTTGGGAGGGTATTTTCATTCATTCATTCATTCATTCATTCATTCATTCATTCATTCATTCTGCACCCATCTGGCCAAAAAAGCCGTTTTATTTTTAAAAGTTGCAGAAAAGGACTTAACTGTTTGTTGTGTGTTTCAGCTCTTTCTCAGATCTACCCGTCGAGTTGCCTATGGTCACCAGGTCTTCCCTGGCCATCGTCAGGGGATGGGGGGGTAAGGTTGCCAGATCTGGGTTGAGAGGCTCCTGGGGAGCCTGGGGAGGAAGAGGAGGAGGAGGTGATTGGATTTATACCCTCCAGCCCTTCACTTGGAGTCTTGGAGTGGCTTACAATCTCCTTTCACTTCCCCTCCCCACAACAGACACCCTGTGAAGTAGGTGGAGCTAAGAGAGCTCTTTTGAGAACTGCTCATGGGAGAACAGCTCTGAGAGAACTTGTGACTGACCCAAGGTCACACCAGCAGCTGCATGTGGAGGAGTTGGGAATTAAAACCGGTTTTCCCATATTAGAGTCTTGAGAGAGAGAGAGAAGGTTTTTATTGTATTTAGCCATAGGCCATTACAAACCACAAACAGAGAAGAATGCAAAACATAGAAAATTGTATAAAATAAGATACAGTCTAAACATTATAAATCCATAAAACCAAGGTTATAAACAGTTAATTAATTCACAACATACCTACTAAAATCAATATTAGCTAAGAACAGCATTGGCCCGTATTTTCCTTGCAGCCAAGGCAAATAGAGCCATTCTATTGGATACATCGGCATTGGCTAGCAAAAATATAATCTTCTCTGGGACTGAATAAAAGCTTAAAGCTGATAAAATACCAGATAAAATTTTTGACCTGGGCTGGGAATACAATGGGCAATCAAAAATGTAATGGGAGAGATCCTCAATAGCAGACGAGCCACAAATACATAAACGCTGTGCCTTGGGTGTTCTACTATAGCGGCCGACCAATACAGCTGTAGGCAGATTAGAGTCTGTGCTCCTAACCACTATACCAAATTGGCTCTCAAGGACCTCAGTGGGGTACAATGCCATAGAGTCCACCCTCCAAAGCATCTGTTCCCCCCCCCCCGGGGATCTGATCTCTGTAGTCTGGAACTGCAATTCCAGGGGGTCCCCAGCTCCCACCTGGAGGGTGGCATTGCCAAACCTTGGGAGTAGTCCCTGGTGCTCATTCTCACTCAGAACAGTTGGCTGAAGTCATAGCTGACTGGTGACTTCTTCTCACGTTTCTATGCATCCTTGTTTGTGGTAGCTCAGTTTACTTCTAGCGCATAGATGACTTCCATGAGTAAAAACAAAGCAAAAAAAATGTCTAGGGAATGGTCCATCTCTTCAAAGCCACTCCCACACACATTCACAATCACATGGTATATTCTATAATGTCATCTCTCGGTGTGTACACAAGTACTAACAGTGACCCATGTTCCCTCTATGCTGAGTTAGTGTGAGCTAGCTCACAGTTTTTTAGCCTCTGGCTGGCACATTTTTGTCTTCCCTCGGGAAGGAGGGCTCCAAAGCAAACTAATTTATGCAGCAGCCAAATTGCTTGCCCACAACTTTAATGCCAGTAGCTCACAAGGCAGAATTTTGGCTCACAAGACTCCACAGCTTAGAGGGAGCGTTGGATGTAATTTGAGTTTTGAAAGGAGGAAGTGACTTCACCGGAAAAGGAAGAGTTTGATGGGCTTGACCTTTGACCTGGAAGTGCCGTCATGGACTTGGCATAATATTGACCTTTGAGTTGGAAGTGACATCACTGGACATGACATCACATTTTCACGGAGCTCTACCCTCCTCAAACTCCACCCTCCACAGACAATGCCCCCCAGGTGCCCAAAAGTTTCCTGGGGCAGTGTTGGCAACCCTACATACTACTTGATCCATTTAGTGGAGGTACTGGGGATTGTACGGGGACCTTTTTCATGCAAAGCAGATGTTCTGCCACTGAGTCACACTGTCACCCAATTCTAGCTACCCTAGCTGCTTGGCCAGTGTAATGAAAATTATACCATGACTGATATTAATTCCTCAAGCCATTTTAAAAGCACCAAGCTACTATGGGACGCAGAATTTTTTTTTTTAAATATGTTTTACTTCTTTGGTTTTTTGATTGCTGTCTCATTTTGTTATTAGTATGCTCCAGGCAGCTACCAGATCAAAACTGTACAAATAAATGACATCAGATCAACAAATCAGACAATCGATGATGAATCAGATGGGATGCAGAATCAAAGGAATCCTTTCCCCTCTCAATCCCAGGACATTTGGAAGGGCAGGCGATGTCATTAGCCAACTGATGTGTTGAACTGAGGCAGCCTGCTTGCTTATGAAGAGATAATTGCTCTTGTTCTTTTTCACTTAAGTTAAGGAGCTGCGGTGGCTCAAGTGGTTAAGATGCTGAACTGCAGGCTGTGGAAGGTCGGTAGTTCAGCAGTTTGAGACCCGAGTGTGCCGCATGACGGAGTGAGCTCCCGTCTCTAGTTCCAGCTCCTGCCAACCTAGCAGTTCAAAAGCAAGACATTGCAAGTAGATAAATAGGTAGAAGAAGAAGAAGAGAAGAAGAGTTTGGATTTATACCCCGGCCTTCACTTGGAGTCTCAGAGCAGCTTACAAACTCCTTTCCCTTCCCCTCCCCACAACAGACACCCTGTGAGGTGGGTGGGGCTGAGAGAACTCTGACACAAACTGCTCTTTTTCAAGGACAGCTGTGCCAGTGCTTGTGACTGACCCAAGGTCACATCAGCAGGTGCAAGTGGAGGAGTGGGGAATCAAACCCGGTTCTCCCAGATTAGAGTCCACACACTTAACCACTACACCAAACTGGCTCTCCACCAAACTGGCTACCTTCCCACTGAAGGTACCACTTCAGTGGGAAGGTAACAGTGTTCCGTGTGCCTTGGTGTTTAGTCATGCTGGCCACATGACCACGGAAATGTCTTTGGACAGCGCTGGCTCTTCGGCTTTGAAACGAAGATGAGCACCGTAACCCTAGAGTCGGATTCGACTGGCTTTCGAGCAAGGGAACCTTTACCTTTACCTAAGGAATGAAAAATTGTGCCACTAAAAATTTCAAATAATTTGTGATTATCTGCATGAGTAATTTTGTACACAGCCTCAGATTCTTTATTTCATTTTATAAAATTATGATATGCACAGAATGTCGATGGGCCAGCTCAGCTGTGATATCAACATGGGTTTGGTACAGAATGTACAGTCAACGGGGAACTAACTCCAGGTGATCACAACCCCCTGAAGAGTATCCATCTCTTGATAGATTTGCCATATTTATCATTTCATTTGAGACACTCGGTATCAAATTGTTCTTAGATAATGTGCATAATACCATTGAAGTCTTGGAGAAACATTTAGCTTCCTGTGACTTTCAGTCATTAAGATGATTCCAACGGTGTGTTCGCCAGCTAAGGAAAGAACGAAAGACCTAACTGGTAACTATTTAGTTATGATACTGCAATGTATTTTGCCTAACACTTAAAAGACCATAACTGAATTGCTGAACGGTGTTCATTACAACCCTTATTATTAGTGACAAAGATCAGCAGAGGCAACAGCTAAACATTGAGAGAAATGAGAAGAATTTTGATAAACACAGTGTAATTTCTGTACTTATCAGAAAGAGTCAATGATGTGCAACCACCGCAAAAAACTGCTGGTCTAGTGCTCAAATAATAGCGGGAGGTCCATCTTCCTCCACATGATGGATCCCTTAGCTACTAGGAGGAGGAGGAGATTGGATTTATACCCACCCTTTACTACCCGAAGGAGTCTCAGAGTGGCTTACAACCTCCTTTCCCTTCCCCTCACCACAACAAACACCCTGTAAGGTAGGTGGGGCTGAGAGAGCTCTTTCGAGAACTGCTTGTGATAGAACAGCTCTGAAATAACGTTTAACTGACCCAAGGTCACACCAGACAATGGAGGGAAACATGAATTGATCATGATTTGTTAAGCTTTCTCTCATAATTCAAGACTAATCTTCTGATAACTCTAGTTTCTCTTAAAATTCTTCAGAGGACTTCCCTAAAAAAGAACTCTCAAATGAGTCCCATTGGGGTGGGAACTCAACACACACACCATGTTTTCTTATCTATATGTACCAGCTTCCTCCTCTTTCTGAGCATTGGTAATAATTGTGGTCAGGGCTATTTTTGGGTGGGAATGCACAGGAATGGAGTTTCGGCTGGCTTCAGAGCTGGCCACTCTCACTACAGCCAAAATCTCTGTATGCGTGGCTACAGAGGGGAGGCCCAGAGAGCAACACACATATACCCTAGCAACTCCCAGGTGGGTGGGCCAGGGGGGGCCTGGAAGGATCGAGGAGGCATTTAAATGCCTCCCTGTGCCTTCCCCGATGTGTCCAAGGGCCGTCTTGCCCGGGTTCCCCGCTGCTGCGAGGCGCCTAAACAAGCCAAGAGAAAGCATGGGGTGTGGTCTAATATGTTAATGAGCTGTGCTGTCAGGGGTGTGGCCTAATATGCTAATGGACTGTGCTGTTGGGTATGGCCTATTATGCTAATGAGTTCCTGCTGGGCTTTTTCTACAAAAAAACCCCTGATTGTGGTCACTCCATTGATTCCCTTTTTGCACAGCCAGCTGATGGCTGCAACTTCACAACCATCTCCCCAGAAAAATAAAACATAAATCCCTTGATCTAATTGGGGATTGTTTCTATTCCCACCAGCAGCTGAGAAATGGTGAAATGAGACTTACATGGTTTGAAAACTAGAAGACAGACAAGACTGAGCAGGAAAGCTGGTAGGATCCAAACCAATAAATGTCCTGTTAGCATGAATTCCGGGGCTCCATTTTGTCCCCCTCTTTGTTTTCAGTCCTTAATTATTTTTACCTTTGCATATTAAGATTTATTCCTGCAACCACAATTCAGGGTTCGTTGTTTGGCAGCCACAAAATGGAGGCACCACATAGCTGGCTAGTTAATTGTGTACACCGGAAACTATATATACACACATACAGGGCTATTTTTGGGCAGGAACACACAGGAACGGAGTTCCAGCTGGCTCCCAAATTGGCCACGCCCAGCAGGAACTCATTAGCATAATAGGCCACACCTAACAGCAGAAACTCATTAGGATTGGCTACATTAGGGGTGTGTGGCCTAACATGCAAAGGAGTTCCTGCTACAAAAAAAGCCCTGGGTTTTGACAAAAAACAAGGTAAACAGAATAACAAGCAAAAGGTGGGTGTGGCTGGATGACCACACTTCTGGTAACATGGGGGTGTGGCCTAATGTGCTAATGAGCTGTGCTGTCATGGTTGTGGCCTAATATGCTAATGAGTTTCTGCTGTTGGGTGTGGCCTATTATGCTAATGAGTTCCTGCTGGGCTTTTTCTACAAAAAGAGCCCTGCCAAAAACTATATATACACACATATATACCTGCAGAAATGTGAGCTAAAGCCTCAATTTTTTCTTTAAAAAAAGAAAGGAGATAATGTCACTGGCGCACACCACTTAAATCCATAGAAACCAGCTGAAACTCATTTCCCTAGGCACCTGAAGCCATTGGCCCAGATTATTTTTAGCAGAAGTTACTACGAGGCATATCTCCCCTGGGGCTGGAACACGAGCACAAATAAATATTCCATGCTTTCCCTGCTGGCATGGGTTTTGCTCCAGTGACCTGAGTGCTACCGCTGCCATCACCCTGACAGCGGTATATGTCAGAGCCTTGATTGTATAAATACAGTTCATTGGAAAGTCAGGTCATCGGCTAGATCCTTTGTGATCCCCAGTTCTGCCACCGCCGTTGCATTTCTCAGAGGTAACAATGTTCGCTGGAGATCATAAAGGCCTCATCGGCTGGGTTGATGCTGTACGTATCATTACCAAATTGGACTAATTGGAAAAAAAGCAGTGGCATGGACATCGCCCAACGTGTGTGGGTGTTTTCCCCAGGCACACTTGAATGAAGACATGAGACAACAGCTTTGGTTTAACTAGTTTATTATCAAACTGATCTGTGTCATAATTAAATATGGTGACTTATTTAAATGGCAAGCTATGCTAGGCCTGCTTGTGGTCGCCTTTTCTGGCAGGCTCCCCTTGACTCCAATCAACAGACAGTTTTGTTGACCATCTGCTGAACAATACCAAGTTTGCAAAGATGTTGCTCAGCACCAAGGACAGCTCCTTCCCAGCTGCACTCAGTGCGGCACTGTTCCAGTCACCCCTCCTCCATTTCAGATATCTCTGGGGTTCTTGCCAATCTTCCCAAATGTCCTGGAATACAGGCAGAGTATGGCAACAGAGCTAGGCCATGGTCAAGAGTCCAATGCAATACAAAAGCTGTAAAACCCTAAGATTCCTGGAAGTCTGCCTATTAAGCACCTGCACGGCAGCACTATTATCGCATCAAAACAAGATGACTGAGTCTTTCATGATATCCCCCCAAATGTGCACAGCTACCACTATTGGGAGCAGCTCTAGAAAGCTAAGTTCCCTAAGCACCCCTTCCTGCTCCCATGCTGTGGGCCAGTGCTGGGCGCACCAATGACCCTGGAAATAAATACCAAATCCATGAGCACCTCCTGCATCATAGTGAATCTGAAGATCCTGCCTGCCAGCCAGATCTCCTTCCGAAATGACATCCCATTAAAACCCCACAAAAAATCTAGCCAGATGTATGCATTTGCCATTATTCGACCTGAAACCCTGATCTTAAGATGAACCTGCTTGACAGTCCCAGTTGAATTGACCATAGACTATAAAAAGCCCTCCCTGGGGCTATCACTCTGCAGGCAACATTCAGGTGACCTAACAGACATCTGTCTCAAAGTCACCCATCTGTCACTTACACAACTCTTCCAGCAAAATCCTACACCTATGTGATGTTTCTGCTGGTAAACAGGATAACTCCAGTTCAGGGTTAATTTAGATTCCCTCAAATGCCAGACATTGTGCTGGGCCTTCTGTTTTTTTCTTCCACTAGGGGTATGCCCAGTTCCATAGCCGAATTACAAAAGACACCCAGGAGTCACACATACGCCCCTGATCCAGAAGGATCCGCAAATAGAAAATCATCCAAGTGATTTTTCACCTTATCTGATCCAGCTTTCTCTCTGAACGCCCATTCAAGCATCTTGCTAAAATTATTCAGGATGATTCAGAATTTGGACCCTGGTCTCCCAGCTGCTACTCTGGTGCTCTGACCATTATATCACACTGGTTCTCATTCCTCTATTTGCAAAACAGGCTGAAAAGAAAGATTGCCTTTACCCCTCTCCACTGCAGCCTCTGGACCCCCACAGCCATTACTCCCTGTGGGTCTTGACACTGATGGCTCTTGAGATCCAACCTATGGAAAGTATGGAAAGGTCCATTTCCTGGGGGGAAAAGTACATTTTAATATTGAGATAGCCCTTTGCTGTACTGAAGAAAGCATCAGTGTAAAATCCTTCACAATTACTAATGAGGAAGTTGGTTTCTTACAAAAAAGAAAAATGTACCATACTTTTTTTTTTTTGAGAAAAGATACAATTTTTGCATCTTGCAACTTCTTTATAGAGTGGGTTTCCTTGGCCAGTAAGTGAGAATGGCAGCTTTTTCAACGACCCACAATTCTATCTGCTCGTGCCCACAGGAATCAGCATTTGTCAAAAACTAATAATCTCTCATGCATTTCAGTGAATTAGGCTGTTCAGAGTAGTTGCTGCAATTCAATGTTCATCATTATAGGACCATTCTTACAGAATTCTTGCAGAAAATCGGGGCTGAGCCCCCAATGCTGAGACAAATGCAAATATATATATGGATTGAGCAACCAGGCAAAATGTACCTAGCTGCTAATAATAATAAAACTTATTTTTTTATTTAGCACTTATAAGTCCTAAAACATTTTAATGGCATCATTAATACTTAATTTTTTTTTTTAATTTTACCTTTCAACTTACTACCCCGCTCGAACCCCCCAAGGGGTCTTTGAGCGGCTACAGTTAATCAATTATCCCTAACCTATGGCCACAGATACTGGGGGTGGGGACAACCCTACCAGCACCCAGTGGAGGGACTGGTTGATCTTTTCTTCCCGGGTTGGCTTGTCAGCTCGGCGTCTTGGCTTCTGGTTCCTCCCCTTCCGGTGGTCTTTCAGTGGCGGATCAGCAGGGCCCTTCTGTCGCGCGGCACGCTCCGGCGCGGCTTCGGCTCAGTCCTCCAGGCTCCGCCACGCCTGCGCCTTCCACGCTCCCCGCGTCTTCCTGGCTCCGCCTTTCCACCGACGTCTGTTCCACCGTAGATGTTGTGCCTGGTTGCCATCTTTCACCACTTGCCGTTCACCGTTCACCACTCTCCGATGCTCCAACAACCCCCTCAACGGGGGAAGGTGCCCCCTACCATCTAAGGTAGGTACCCATTTATCTACTCGTGAATTGATGTTAATTGTCGCTTTCGAATTGCTGGGTTAGTGGGATATCTCTGTAAGATTGGTTGGAACCAGTGTGATGTGAGTAGAGCCTTGGAACTGGAATGCGGGGTTCTGGGCTCGAACTCAGCCATGAAGGCACTGGGTGACCTTGGAACAATCACTGGCTCACAGTTGACCTTTTCTCAGTGATTCTCTCCCAGAGTTGAGTTCGTTGATCAAAAGCAGGGCAAACTCCTGACCAGCACAGTTTCGCTGCTTTCCCCAGAAGATTTCGTCCTGTGCCCTTCCATCTCATTCCATGTGTGTGCGCCACCGGAAGCCTCCAGAGATGACGTGCGTCCTCTCTCTCTAGCAGGCAACACAGGAAAAGCAACATTCGATTGCGGTTTCTGGCTTGACTGTTCCTTGTGGGTGGAAGACGCCAAGGACAAGCAATAGAGTAACAGGACTGAATGGGGTCTGAACTGGCAGAGACTGACCAAGAGAAAGATCTTGGAGTCATAGTAGATAATTCAATGAAAATGTCTAGACAGTGTGCAACTGCAATAAAAAAGGCCAATACTATACTAGGGATTATTAGGAAGGGAACTGAGAACAAATCAGCCAGTATCGTAATGCCCCTGTATAAATACTGTGTACAGTTCTGGTCACCACACCTCAGAAAGGATATTATAGCATTGGGGAAAGTGCAGAAAAGGGCAACTAGAATGATAAAAGGGTTGGAACACTTTCCCTATGAAGAAAGGTTGGAGAAACGATAGCTGAGGGGTGACATGATTGAGGTTTATAAGATTACTTTTCTCCCTTTCTCACAATACAAGAACTCGTGGGCACTCGATGAAATTGCTGAGTGGTCGGGTTAGAATGGATAAAAGGAAGTCCTTCTTCACCCAAAGAGTGATTAACACATGGAATTCACTGCCACAGGAGGTGGTGGCGGCTACAGGCATGGACGGCTTCTAGAGGGAATTAGATAAGCATATGGAGCAGAGGTCCATTGGTGGCTATTAGCCACAAGGTATAAACAGGGAGTCTCAGTCTGGGGCAAGTGATGCACTGTATTCTTGGCGCTTGGGGAGGCAACAGTGGGAGGGCTTCTAGTGTCCTGGCCCCACTGCTGGACCTCCTTAAGATGGCAACCTTGTGTTGTAGTTCTATAAGCTGGTAACCTTATTGTGTAATTTCTGTAAACTGGCAACTTTGTTTTGTTATACGAGTAAGTTGGCAACCTTGCATTGTAATATTTGTGAATTGGCAACTTTGTATTATAATCCCTGCAAGTGGCAACTTTAAATTATAATTTCTGTAAATTGGCAATCTTGCTTAACTATTCCCATAAATTGGCAACCTTGTTGCGAAATTTCTGCGAGTTGGCAACCTTGTATTGTAATTGTAATTCCTGCAAGATGACAATCTGGTATTGTAATTCTTGTAAATTGACAACCTTGGTGGTTGGCAAACATGCATTGTAATTTTTGCAAGCAATCTTATACTGTATTCTTATGAGTTGGCAACCTTCCATTATAATGAATTAGGGTAAGTCTTTGCAGCATTAGTACTGGTATTGGGTATGAGTTAGCATAAAGGTTTTGTGAGAACATGTACCTAGTAAGGCATTATACAAGCACTTTGCCCTAGGAATATTCTTTCAGAGAATTTCTTGCAACTAAGTTATGGTGAGTATATGCCTTCAAAAGTTGTAGAGTTGTATAAATTAATTGTGGCTAAATTATAATATTTATGATGATGTGTTACACTTTATTGTTACATTTTATAGAGACATGGGTGAATATTAATGAAATTTTTGATACCTACTTGTTGAAATGACAAACCAAGAGTCACTGTATGTAAGGTTTGAAAAAACCTTTTATTGAATTCTTGTATGTACATGTACCATAGGTTCTTCACATAATATTATTATTGCATATGATTTATTAAGGCTTTCATCTACTTTCGGATGAAGAATGGTATCGAAACGATAGAACATTCCGGAGACCATCGTCACACCAACAACATTTTCAACTGCCTTGTGCGTTTATATGATTTTTTGTACACATTTTTGTATAAATTTTGTGATTGTTATTGAAATATTTTCGAGCGCAGTTACCTCACCTGGTAATTATGGCCACTGCGTGACAGAATGTTGGACTAGGTGGGCCATTGGCCTGATCCAACATTGGCTTCTCTTATGTTCTAATGTATGTTGGAGGTCCCAAATGCAACAAAGCTTCACTCTTCTCTCTGAATGCAGTCTAATGGACAAGTGGCACCTCTTGCTCTCGAAGTAGCAAAGGGAGACTACAGAAACAAATCTAGCCTGTAAGGTACATTAGCTGTCCCCCCCTCTAGTTTCCAGTTAGGATTGCCAACATCCAGGTGGGGCCTGGTGATCTCCTGGAATCACAACTGATCTCCAAACTACAGAGATCCACCCCCCTGGAGAAAATGGCCACTTTGGAAAGAAGAGACAGAAGAAGAGATTGGATTTACACCCCACCCTTCACTACCTAAGGGGGCCATGGTGGCTCAGAGGTTAAGACGCTGAGCTGCAAGACTGGGAGTTTTGTAGTTCGGCAGTTCAAGACCCTCGTGCTGCATGATGGAGTGAGCTCCCACCTCTGGCCCCGGCTCCTGCCAACCTAGCAGTTCAAAAGCAAGAAATTGCAAGTAGATGAAGAGGAAGGTAACAGCATTCTGCATGCCTCAGCTTTTAGTCACGCTGGCCTCATGACCTTGGAAACATCTTTGAACACTGCTGGCTCTCTGGCGTGGAAACGAAGATGAGCACCACTCCCTAGAGTCAGATTTGACTGGCTTTTGAGCAAGGGAAACCTTTACTTTTACTCACTACCCAAAGGAGTCTCAGAGCATCTTATTTTTTTTTTCCCCTCCCCAAATACCCTGTGAGGTAGGTGGGGCTGAGAGAGCTCTTTCGAGGACTGCCCTTGAGAGAACAGCTCTGAGAGAACTTGTGACTGAGCCAAGGTCACATCAGCAGCTGCATGGGGAGGAGAGGGGAATCAAACCCAGTTCCACCAGATTAGAGTCGGTCTCTTAACCACCAATCTGGCTCTTGAAAGTGGAAAGTGGAGTCTATGGCATTACACCGCCTGAGGTCCCTCTGCTTCCCAAACTCCACCTTTACCAGGCTCAGGGGTCATTTCCTGCGGGAGCGCAAAGGAGTGGAGCTCAGGCAGTAAGGAGCCCAGGGGGGTGGGAACATGCAACAAGCCCCACCCCCTGCTTCCAGCAGCCCTCAGTTCTGCCACGAGGAGCAAGAAGCAGCCAGGTAAGTTGCAGAGCTCCCCCCCAACCCGCCTTCAGGTACAAGCTATCCCTCCTCTGTGAGGGCAGATCTGTGCACCCCCCCATAGCTAGCAATCCAAAACAGTCCAGTGGCACCTTTAAGTTCAAGTTTTATGCAGGTACAAGCTCTCCCTCCTTTGTGAGGACAGATCTGCACCCCCCCCCCATAGCTAGCAATCCAAAACAGTCCAGTGGAGCCTGAGCGGTGGGTGTTGCCTTCTGACACACTTCCAGTGATGTCAGGGGGTGTGGCATATGCAAATGTTATGCTAATGAGTTTTGCTAATGAGCTCCTGCACCTCTTTTTCTACTAAATGATCCCTAACCAGACTCCAAGCCAAATCTCCTGGAAGGTGAAAAATAATGTCCTATTTAAAGGCCCGGGAAGACTTGCTGGCAGTCCTATTTTGGAACTGGAGGAGAACCTGGACCACCACCCTCAATCTCAAAATTCCCCCTCTATAATTAAAGGTAAAGGTAAAGATTCCCTTGCTCGAAAGCCAGTCGAATCCGACTCTAAGGTTGCGGTGCTCATCTCCGTTTCAAAGCCGAAGGGCCAGCGCTGTCCGAAGATGTTTCCATGGTCATGTGGCCGGCATGACTAAACACCAAGGTGCACGGAACGCTGTTACCTTCCCACTGAAGTGGTACCTATTTATCTACTTGCAATTTCTTGCTTTCGAACTGCTAGGTTGGCAGGAGTTGGAACTAGAGACGGGAACTCACTCCGTCATGCGGCACACTCCGGTCTCGAACTGCTGAACTACCGACCTTCCATAGCCTGCAGTTCAGTGTCTTAACCACTTGAGCCTATAATTAGCAACTGACTAATGTAATACCATCAGGAAACTGCAAACCAGGGAAGGTACACGGATACAGACTTTTCTGGTGCTGAGCGGAGTTTCATATCAATAACCTATCCTCTTATAACACAGTTGATGAAGTGAATAATTTGGCTCCCACAGATATCCATTCTGCTAATGGTGGTGTGTTTCCTTGATGCAAATGGCTGTCCTAGAAGAAGTGCCAGGGAGTGTGAGAAAGGTCTGGAAGGAAGGACAAGGAGAATTCATGCTAGTTTTGAAATCATTCTGGTAGGGCTATCATTTTAAAACCTCAAGCCGTATCCAGCATTTCACAACCAGAGGTCATTTCGGGGGGAATCGCGGGGGATCGCAGTTCCCCCAGGTGAGGTACGGGGGCGGGGCACATGACGAAGCCCCGCCCCCTGCTTCCAGCCGCCCCGCTTCCGGCCCTCATTCAGCCAGGAGGAGGCAGGAGAAGAGGGAGGGTAAGTTGCTTCCTTCCTGCCTCTCCCCACCCCTGCCTGCCTGGGGCCAGGGAGGGCCTTCGCGGGGCTTCCTTGCACTCCCGCCAGCCTTGCAGGTCTACCGCCGGGCCCCTCATGGGGCTCGGCAGTGGAGCTGCAAGGCCGGCGGCGGCGGCCGGGACCGTTGGGGGGTGATGTCAGGGGGTGTGGCATATGTTAATGAATTATACTAATGAGTTCCCCTAGCTCTTTTTCTACAAAACGACCCCTGTTCACAACAATGTGGAAGGAAGTTGATTTCAAGTTTTTAGTTGTCCCAAGTTTGGATTCAGGGGCTGTTTTGTTTGAGATTTCATTTCCGATTCTGGATGTTCAGTTGCTGTTGTTTCCCCCTGCAAAGTTTCCGAAATGAGAATCTCCTCACTGACACCATAGTTTGGCTCAATCACTGGCCTATGAAAGAATATGGCTGTCTTTTAAGATGCATGAAATTAGGTGAATTTTGAATGCGTGTCATTTTGAATTCCAGCAGTATGCTGGACAATGGGGTGCAGAAGCGGAGACTCTTCCATTATTGGCGATAAACGTCTCCCTACCAATGGAAACGTAAGCCTTTGCAGGAAAGAATAAGCCCGGAGAGAACTTTTTATGGTCCCAGCCACCAGATCTTCCTCCCTATGCTCCATCTCTTTATATTTTGTTAATGTTAACACGGCCCTTTAAAAAACAATTGAAATCAATAGGGTGTTTTAGCACTATATAGACTTTCTTTAAAATGAAGAGTGATGCTTAATACTCCTTTTATGCAGACAAGGGCAGTAAATCTTTCATGATTCTGCAGGCAGTCCAGCCTAATAAACCTCTCAGTGCCGTAAAACGGTAGGTCGGATTACTCTCGGAGCACAGGGAAATGTTACAATCAATTCATAAAATAGTCATAAGCCTATTAGAGGACAGTGGAAGGCAATGGCAGCCCTCGATGCAATTATACTTTTTGTGGAAGAACTGAAGCAGAACTCGGGTAATATATGTTGGCCTGCATCTCAGCCAAGAAGCCCTTCTCCATTAACATACAATTATGAGTGGGTTCGGCGTACGGTTATAAATAGGAACCTTTTTTTTTCACAATCTGTGTGGTAAGGACATGAAAGGATAGCATCCACGGTGGTCAAGAGACACACAGAGACCACAAAGCGATAAATATGTGTTAAGTTACATACTCAGTGCCTTGAGCTGAAGAATTGGTGGGTTGTTTCAGATCTGTGTGATCATCTCTGCAGCTCTTCTATCTGCCTGTTCTTTTCCTCCCTGACTCTTCCCTTGGCCTGCAGTTCAGCCAAAGGGAGCAAGATATGGTCGTCAGGTCTTACCTGGCTGCTGGCGGGGGGGGGGGGTTCCCTCTCCCTTCCTGGGACTTTTGAGCACACGCACAAAGCCACCATGATGACATCATCTGGAAGTGATGTCATCTCGCAGGGCACAATGAGGGGGGGATGCTCTGGCATATGAGAAAAAACTCTATGGTAACCATAGAAGGTTTCTTTTCTCAAATGCTAGATCATCCCCCATGCAACATGCCCTGCACAATGATGTCATCTCTGGGCGACATCGTTGCTCCGGGCATGTCAGCACAGATAGGGCTCTTCAGGGGCAGGTTCCCCTGGCTGGCCAGCTGAGTAGCAGCAGATTGGGGGCCCCAAAAGCGGGTAAACCACTGCCCCCATTGGGGGAATGGAAAAACTACAGCAAAAAGAAGAAGATTTATACCCTGCCCTTCACTACCTAAAGGAGTCTCAGAGCGGCTTAGAAACTGCTTTTCCCTTTCCCTCCCCACAACAGACACCCTGGGAGGTGGGTGGGGCTGAGAGAGCTCTGACAGAAACTGCTCTTTTTCAAGAACAGCTCTTATCAGAACTACAGCTTGCCGAAGGTCATCCAGCAGGTGCAAGTGGAGGAGTGGGGAATCAAACCCGGTTCTCCCAGATTAGAGTCTGCGCACTTAACCACTGCACCAAACCGGCTCTGATCCCAGCCACCAGATCTGTTCTACCCAGCTGCTCTTCCACGAGATCTGTTCTGCCCAGAGTCTATTCTGCCCAGAGTCTGTTCTGCCCAGAGTCTGCTCTGCCCAGAGGCTGCTCTGCCCAGAGGTGGTTCCACCAGAGGCTGTTCTGCCCACCCTTTCTCTCTATGACATTATGGCAACTCAGCCAATCCCTGCCAAAAGCTTGACCACCTCAACTTATTTATTTATTTATTTATTTGATTTATACCCCACTCTTAACCGCTTATCCCCCGCTCTTCCCGCCAAGCAGGCTCAGGGAGGCTTACACAAATTATAGTTTTGCAGGCTATACACTCCACAAACTTTAAGCCAGTGAGAGAGGTGTAGTGCTTAAGAGTTTCAGACTATTATCTGGGAGACTTGGTTTTGGATCTCCACTCACGCCACGGAAGCTCAATTGGGTGACCTTGGGCCAGTCAAACTTTCTCAGCCTGACCTACTCCCCAGGGTTCTCGTTTCCTCTAAACAGTCAGTCAAAGTTTATTAGCCAAAGGCCATCACATTCTCAGCAACCAATCAGAGCTAAAGGAGATCAACCATCAAGCGAATGGAATACAGTATAAAAAGAAACATTAAAACATCAAACCGTCTTAAGTCTGAACATATTGCACGGCACTTACTTATGTTTAAAATATAGAAGATAAATCTACCCTAAAAATACTATAATTATTCAATCAACAAGCATTGTTATATTCATTAAAATATATTCAAACATTCAATAAAATTCTGTCTCACTGTAATATACTTAATATGGGCCCCGGTCACATGGGCCAGATAACGTGTGTGGGGGGGAGGCGTGGCTTTTTGTGCCGGCGCACTTTGACCTGCCCGAATGTTATTAGAATCGGGGTTTCAGTTCGTCGGCGCGCGCTTCAACGCAGCGAGGAGAGTGCACTGGAGCGATCAGACGGAGGAAGTCCATCTGTGGCCCGTCGCAAGCGTTAGATAGTGGACTTTCTCCGGTACCTTTTAACTCTGGATCTTTGGCCAGACGCGGCGAGTTGGCAATGGGTGCGTGACGCTTGCCAGATGTGCCGGTTTGATTGCACCCGTAAACTCCGCCTGGCATCCGTGAGAATCCCGCGGCTACTTCTGCGTGTGATCGGAGCCATGGTATATATTAATTCAAGAAATCCATACATTATTGGATTGTATCAATACTTACCTCAGGTTAGCCATATTTAACCAAGTTTTCCCACAGGGTTGTTAGGATAAAATGGAGGAGAGGATAAAGATGTAAGTTGCTTTGGGTACCCTTTGAGGAGAAAGGCAGGGTCCAAATGAAATAAATAAAGAAGCCGCCCTACTGTAACTGCCCGTATTCCACCCAAGTGACTTGTTATGGACATTAGTGTATTTGCCTGAAAATAGTGAAATAAAATACATTACATTAATGGCATAGAAACTTGTATTATCTTGAAAGGTAAAAGGGGATGAAATTCAAATATCCATAATTAGCAACGGGGGGGGGAGGTATTCAGGCACAGATTTCTGTGCTTTCTTCTGCAACCCCCTCCATTTTATCAAGCAAAAACACTAACTAAGGAAGAAGAGGAAGAAGAAGAAGAGGAAGAAGAAGAAGCAGCAGAAGAAGAAGTGTGGCACAGACTCAGCCAGACTTGCCATTTGCAGATCCAGGGAAGGGTGAAGCAAGGGAGGCGTTTCAGCAGCAGCACCCTTCCTTTTGGGTCTGGGTTGGGTGGGACTGGCCACAGTCAGGGCTGGGCAGCTTCATCATCTGGGGCAAGCCCTGGGGGGGTTGGGGGAGAGCTGCCCTGTTAGCTACTTAACCCTATACCGTGGCTGACTCACCCCCAGTTTTTCCTTGATGATTTTTCCCACCCACCCTCCCCTTTTTTGCTTCAGTTGACAGTTATCAAATAATTGTTTATTTATCACAGCTCAGGGGGGTGGGCTTTGGTATGGATCCTTGGGGGGGGGCAGGCGTGTGTGTCTCCCTCCCCCAGTCTGGGGACTCCCTTAAGGGGTCTTGGGGTGGAGCCACTCAGCCACATGCCCAGTGTGGTGGCTGCCGGCAGGCTTCCACCACTAGGTGGCAAAGGGACTATATAGCAGCTGGTGCCCCCGTGGATTCCGGGTCTTGCCACACCACACTCTCATCCCCTCGCAAGTGATCTGGGGCAGTGGGGATGTCACGTGGCAGATGGGTCACCCAGCACTGGATCTGTCCCCATGCAACACCAATGCTCCTTCAGCTGTACCCAGTAAAAAGCTGTGGTCATGTTTTTACTAAAATCTTGGGCTTTGTGAGTAAATGCCACCACCTCCCTCCTCTGGGAGGACAGATCTGCATGTCCCCGTCCCCCCAATAGCTAGCAATCCAAAATAGTCCAGTGGCGCCTGAGCGGTGGGTGTTGCCTTCTGACACACTTCCGTTGATGTCAGGGGGTGTGGTATATGCAAATAAGTTATGCTAATGAGTTATGCTAATGAGCTCCTGCACCTCTTTTTCTACTAAATGATCCCTAACCAGACTCCAAGCCAAATCTCCTGGAAGGTGAAAAATAATGTCCTATTTAAAGGCCCGGGAAGACTTGCTGGCAGTCCTATTTTGGAACTGGAGGAGAACCTGGACCACCACCCTCAATCTCAAAATTCCCCCCCCCCTATAATTAAAGGTTCCCTTGCTCGAAAACCAGTCAAATCCAACTCTAGGGTTGCGGTGCTCATCTCCGTTTCAAAGCCAAAGAGCCAGCGCTGTCCGAAGACATTTCCGTGGTCATGTGGCTGGCTTGACTAAACACCAAGGAGCACGGAACACTGTTACCTTTCCACCGAAGTGGTACCTATTTATCTACTTGCAATTTCTTGCTTTTTAACTTCTAGGTTGGCAGGAGCTGGAACTAGAGACAAGAGCTCACTCCCTCCTGAGCCTGCAACAAAACCATTCACTGTATGTGCATCTGCAGTGCAGACCACTGTGGGTTTATTTCAAGCTTATTATTCTCCTCATGCAGTGTAGAATCACGTTTTTGTTGTTGGAGCTACCATTTTTTTTGCCAAATACGGGCCAGGTAAGTCATTTTTTTAAAATGATAATTAGGTACCTTCCCTCTATCCCCCCCATACAGATATGTGAATAACATGCCCCAGGGTGTTGAAGGGAAACTAGACACAAAACCTAAGCATTGGTGGGTGTGCTTTACTGGGGCTCGACAAGTCCAGTGTTACTATATGTTCTACTATTGTCATTTGGGAAGGAAATACAATTTTATATCATGGTTACTGAGATTATGTCTCAAGGATGAGATTGTGGGTGAGGGGTGTTTTGTGATCTAGTCAAGTGAGAATGTATCATTAAGCACAGAGTTAATGCATAAAAGCAAGACAGTAGCAATGTTAAAGGTCGTAATGCCCTCCCAATTATCTGGTATCAAACTGAATGAAGCCACCATTAAAACTGCTAACATGAAAGGGGGTGGGAGAAGAAACAAGGATATAGCAGCAGAAAGTGAATAGGGTAAACATTAAAAGGGGAGATAATGTTGCAGGGGGGCTGTGGCTTAGTGGAAGAGCTTCTGCTTTACATGCTAGGAGGTCCTGGGGTCAATCCCCAGCATCACCAATTAAAATGACTGGGGAATAGCTGATGTGAAAGACCTCTGCCTGACATCCTAGAGAAATGATGCCAATCTGAGTGGGAAAATATTGACCTTGCCAGGGGTCATTTCATAGAGAAAGAGGTGCAGGAGCTCATTAGCATAACTTATTTGCATATGCCACACCCCCTGACATCACCGGAAGTGTGTCAGAAGGCAACACCCACCGCTCAGGCTCCACTGGACTGTTTTGGATTGCTAGCTATTGGGGGTGGGGGGGGGATGTGCAGATCTGTCCTCGCAGAGAAGGGAGAGATTGTACCTGAATAAGACTTGAAGGTCCCACTGGACTGTTTTGGACCGGGGGACTGGGGGTGGGGCTGCAACTTACCTGGCTGCTGCTTGCTCTGCCTGAGGGCTGCTGGGAGCAGGGGGTGGGGCTTGTTGCATGTGCCTACCCCCTGGGCTCTTTACTGCCGGAGCTCCACTCCTGTGCGCTCCTGCAGGAAATGACCCCTGGATGGACCAATGGTCTGATTCAGCATAAGGCAGCTTCACGAGGCATATGTAAATTTGAGTTACATCTTATTGTTATATTTATTTTTGCTTATTACAATATTTATACCTCATCTTACCTCTTGGCTTGTGTTATCATATATGCTGTTGAATGCTGAATCCAAACAAGAAAGATGACGCAAAACTAATATTGGCTAAGCACAGCTTTCAAATAAAAAATTGTAACAAAGATGTAATGTATGCATGTGAGGGGCAAGAATATGTCAGCTGGCCCCGCCCCCTGAATGCACCCACTGCTCATGTGCTCAGCGCTTTTGTGTTGCACAGCTGCACACGGTGACATGCACAGAGATGGCCTGTGTAACTTGTACATCCTGTGGAGGTGTGATGCCCAGTGCACAGACTTCAGGAACATAGCCAGCAATTGCAATCTTGACCCCATCCTACCTCATGCATAAGTATAAATATCTTCCCCGGGAAAAGAAACCAATTAAATAGTGTTCTAACACATCACTTTTCTTCAGCATATCTGCGGGACCGCCTCCTCCGGTACACCCCCGGGAGAGCGTTACACTCTGCACAGAACAACTTGTTGGTGGTCCCCGGCCCTAGAGAGATCTGGCTGTCATCAACCAGGGCCGGGGCCTTTTCAAAACTGGCCCCGACTTGGTGGAACTCTCTGCCAAACAATATCAGAGCCCTGCAGGATCTTGTACAATTCTGCACGGCCTGTAAGGCAGAGATGTCCCGCCAGGTGTTTGGTCAAGGACAGTGATGGTTTACATCATGGCTGGCGCCCATCCTGGACCTCCATCCCCTGAAGGATTTGATTCCCTTCCCCCTTCCCATGAGGCACTCACAGGCCAGAAATGGGCGGGGACCATAACATTTTGCCACCTGATTTTGATTAATAAATTATATGTGTCGATAATGGTTTGTATGTTATTCATTGTTTTTAACTCTGTGCATCGCCTAGAGCCCCACAGTTGTGGGGATTAGGCAATTAAAATGCAATTAAATAAACAAATAAAAATCGACCCTTTTTCAGTCACACGCAAACTAAGCAGACAACCGTCCATCAACTTCTGACACCTGACAATACTGTAATTTTTGGAGATACTTCCATAAGGAAGCTCTCTATGTGAGGATGAGGAACAAATATATTCAAAAAGCAACCCCCTCTAATTGTAATTCCGGTGAACGATACAAATGCTATGCAGAGATGTGACTTCTTGCGGAGCATAAAGAACACAGGAAAAGAGAGGAGGCTGCTGGGATTTGTATTGAAAAGTGAAATGACTGAACATTTTATTTGGGCTGTAGCTCATGGTAAGCATCTGCTTTGTATGCAGGGCATTCCAAGTTCAATCCGCAGCATCTCCAGTTAAAAAAAGTGTTGTGAGGAAAAAAAAAAACACCTCTATGGAGAGGTGTTATTGTTAATATCATAGATGTTAAAAAACACACCAACAAATGGAAAAATGAATACACTTTAAAAGTCAGCTATAGGAAGTGAAATTCCCCCAATACTCACAGGTAGATTCTTATGCATTTACATTTTTCATACGCTTCAATTGTATAAATAGATTTAGAACTTTATGGGGGTCGGACCACAAAGGCTTGCAGGTGAGCATGGTTTCTCCTTTCCCCTCTTTATATTTATTTATTTATTTATTATTTAATTCTACCCCTGCGGTAGGCTCGGGGCAGATTACATAGGATATAACATAGCTAAAACAAATTTAGATAAAATCATAACAATATAAGCATAAAGGGCTCTTTTTGTAACCCCTATCATGTGGCCCAAGACAGGGATTAAGGGTTACTAGAACCACTATATATGTAAACCGCCCAGAGACCCCCCGGGGTTAGGGCAGTATAGCAAGTTGAAAGTATAAATAAAATAAATAAATAAATAAACAGGGACTCCTTTGCATATTAGACGACACACCCCTAATGTAGCCAATCCTCCAAGAACTTACAGAGCTCTTCTTACAGGGGCTACTGTAAGCTCTTGGAGGTTTGGCTACATTAGGGGTGTGTCGCCCAATATGCAAAGGAGTTCCTGCTACAGAAAGAGCCCTGCATATAACATTACCAAGTGCTAGCTCATTCATACACAACGGCAGGCATAAAGAGCATCCAACAAACAGGCAGCCAGCCCCCGCCATAGCCTGGATTATATCGGCTGTTAATAATGCTGTCGACGTTGTAGTGTATTCAATAGCTGGCGTTGAATACCTAAACATGTATGCGAATCACCTCATAGAAACGCAATGTTAAGCTTTGTCCTGGGCTAGGATCCTCATGCACCCAATCACATCGCTAGCCCAGGAAGAACCGACCAATCGCACATCAGCAAGCTCCCCGAGCGGGAACATCGATGATTGGTCATTATGAAGACAATCTCATTGGTTGATAATGTACAGTAAAGGCGTGGCTATATTAGCCGGGAGAGTTTAAAAAGGGAACAACTTTAATGCAAAAGGTGTTCTGGTTATCTGATGTTGATCCGTGTTGGAGTTGTGTTTGAGTTGAAGAATAAAGCTGTGTTCTTTGCTGAATCACTCTCCGACTTATTTGTTAAGCGAGCGACTTAACAGACGTTGATGTTAGTATTGATGTTAATATTGGGGCCAGGGCCTCAGTTGTATGGTGCGACTCTTCCCTTCCCTGAAAGCCCCCATAGCCTCTCCCCCTTGCCTGCTTTCTTCTTTCCTTCAGACCCATGAGCCGTCCTGCCGTTATCTATCTCCTTGCCCCTCCATATGCTTAAGCCAGTTTGGTGTAGTGGTTAAGTGTGCAGACTCTAATCTAATTTTTGGCTTCTTCTTTTTTGGCCCCCGAAGAGGATTTTTTTAATTGATTGTAGTTTTATAAACTACAAAGAAAAATAGGGTAGGGAGTCTAACATCTACAGGAGAAAGAAAAGTTAACCACTAAAAGCCCAAGTAGTGAAGATCATTACATAAACTTATACAATGTTAGTCTGATCTATTAATAATACAATGAGCTTGAATGTTTAAATCTAGCTAATACTCTCCAGAAACCGATGAAAGTTACTGTTTAAGGCAGTCGCAAAAGCATCAGAAAACAGCTTCTTAAAGGTGAAATTCAGAGTTCCTCAGCATCTCATTTCTTGGCACATCTTTTTCTCAAATCATAGTCTCTTTTGGGGGCTGCAGCCCCCAATTCCAAATCAGAGTCCTGGGAGAACCGGGCTTGATTCCCCACTCCTCCACTTGCACCTGCTGGATGACCTTGGGCAAGCCATAGTTCTGGCACACCTGTTCTGGAAAAAGAGCAGTTTCTGTCAGAGCTCTCTCAGCCCCACCTACCTCACAGGGTGTCTGTTGTGGGGAGGGGAAGGGGAAGGAGTTTGTAAGCCGCTCTGAGACTCCTTTGGGTAGTGAAGGGCGGGGTATAAATCCAATCTCTTCTCTTCTCTTCTCTTCTCTTCGAGACTTTATCTTTAATAACACTTTCCCTCAGTTTGCCTGAAACAGACATAAAACTAACTGGCCTGTATTATAGGGGGAAAGGCAGTTATTGTTTTTGTTGTTTAAGTAAATCAAAAATAGTGAGAGAGAGAAAATAAGTTCTGAAGCTACATAAAAATAGTGTAAGGATTCAAGGACAGTAAAAATTAAGAAAACATAGACCTTAGTTTTGACCCTTCTGCCCACTTTCCCAGCAGGACTCCTGAAGTAGATGGCAGTGCCATTCCAAGAGTTATACCTTGCTAAAATCACTGACGTCAATGGACATAAAGGGAGTGACTCCATTTAGGACTGCATTGCTAGTCCCAAGGAGTGCCCTTGTCAACCGGCAAGCTCAGATTCACTTTGAGTCTCACTTCAAAATGCAAACCACATTTTATATGGTATATTGGATTATTATATTGTATTGTTTTATATTGTGTTGTAAGCTGCCCTGAAGGAGCTGCGGTGGCTCAAGTGGTTAAGGCGTTGAACTGCAGGCTATGGAAGGTCAGTAGTTCAGCAGTTCGAGACCCAAGTTGCCGCATGACGGAGTGAGCTCCCGTCTCTAGTTCCAGCTCCTGCCAACCTAGCAGTTCGAAAGCAAGAAATTGCAAGTAGATAAATAGGTACCACTTCAGTGGGAAGGTAACAGCGTTCCGTGCGCCTTGGTATTTAGTCATGCCGGCCACATGACCACGGAAACGTCTTAGGAGAGTGCTGGCTCTTCGGCTTTGAAACGGAGATGAGCACCGCAACCCTAGAGTCGGACTCGACTGGCTTTTGAGCAAGGGAACCTTTACCTTTACCTTAAGCTGCCCTGAGCCGGCCTTGCTGGGAGGGCGGGCTAAAAATCGAATGAAATAAATAAATGAAATATATAAAATTTCCTGGTGGGGCCTGGAGATCACCCAGAATTACAACTGATCTCCAGGCAACAGAAAACTCTTCCCCTGGAGAAAATGGCTGCTCTGGAGCATGGGGTCTAAGCCATTATACCTGCTGAGACCCCTCCCCTCCCCAAACTGGGCCCTCCCCAAGCTCCACCCTAAAATTTCCAGGAATTTCCCAACCTGGAGCTGGCAACCGTAGATGCAAATCAAGAACATGTGAAAAAAGAAGACATATTTATGTGACTAGTCGGTCATTGTTTTAATCCCGTTTAAGTATTCAGTCTTCCTCCCGATAGGTTGGATCACATGGAAAAGAGCCACAGATGCAGGGAGGGGAGGAGATTTTTTTGCTGATTCTCCCCCTGCTTCAGCAGCCCTTCAGCCCCCACATTCTGTCCCTGCCCCCCCTTGCTGAGCATGGGGGGATATATCAGGCTACAACTGGAGGGGTAGGAGGGAACATCATGCTTCTGTACATGCAATTTAGACATAGGGCTGTTATAGGGAGGTGGACCACCCCCCAAAATACTTTTTTTAGATATAGTCATTGATAGCTCTGTACAGGATTAGCCCACCCAGGCCAGTCCAGGGATGAGAGGGAATCCTGTACTTTTCAGTACATTAAACAACAAACCACGAGATGTTCTATACCCTCTCTGGTTTTCAGAACAATTTGCCACCAGAATCTCTTTTCAATAGTCCCTGCTTTTCCTAAGGGAGAGATTCAGCCCTTAGTTGGCATCTGGGACAGAACACACTAGCAACTCAATCCAGAGATGCACACTTTTACTCTTACCAAGGTAGCTTATGTGGTGAGCGTTAGGCACAAGACTTAGACTTGGAATTCAAGTTACAACATCAGAGACAAATTAGCAATAAGAAGGATCTTTATTCAGTAGAAAGCATAGCAACAGACTATAAGAGATTACTGAAAACAAGAAAAACCTATGGCTCTTTGCCTTAACTACACATTAAAGATACATAGTTACCAATTCAGGAACATCCAACAGTCCAGAATAGTCCAAGGGATGTTGAAGGGAAATCCCATCTTTGCACACCCATGTGCTCCAAGTCACCAAGTAGGTCTTTGTTTTCCAAGAGACAGTATTTCAGGTGCAATAAAACAGGCAGAAAGAGCCTCAGAGCTAAGAGAACAAGAGACTCAAGAAAAAGAAGAGACTCGCTCCCATAGGGATCAAACAATTATACCCCAATCTAATCATGATTAGCTGTGGCCATTCAGCCAATCACGAGCAGCAGGGGTGTGTGGCCAATTTCAGGTTGCCATAGCTGCACATAGGTGTGTGTATAGATTGGCTATGAGTTTGAAGACCCCACCTGCAGTCCTGTGACCCCAAACTCCAGCTACTTCATTGTGTATGTGACTTGTCGCATGTGGGCCAGGACGTGGATCCATGAGGTCTGGCTTTTGGCATGAAGGTGTGAAAGAATGTGGGTTTATGGCATGGCTCACCATTTGGCTTGCAACAGGAAATAAGACACAGCATGTTATCATAATGTAATCACAGGAGAAGGCATGTGGATATAGAAAGCAGAAAGCCATTTTTCTATACAAGCTCTTGTTCTCTTTTTTCATTTCTCTTTGAAGAAAAATCAATGTGCCCTTTTGTAACTTCTGCCCTTGAAACTGTTTTATGTTATCCCCCACAGGTCGGTGCTATTCTATAATAGGACAGGAAGCTTTGGGAAGACAGGGCCTTTCTTCTGAGAGTCTTCCAAATGAAATTCTGAAATTAGTTGCTGTAGATTTTCTGGGTTGTGTGGCCTTGGTCTTAGCACTGTAGAACCTGACGTTTCACCCGTAACTGTGACTGGCATCCTCAGAGGTATAACACAGAAAGATGGAGTACTCTCTGTGTCAAGGTGAGGAGAAAAAGGGTAGGCAAGTAATTTATATCTACTCAGGAAGGTGGGGTAGGGCAGAGTCATTATCTTGTAGGAGCTCCCCAGGCTATGAACATGCTAATAGAGGAGCTTTCCTGAGGAGGTTCTTTTGCATGTGGATTGTTTCCTGAGGAGGTTTCCTGTTTCCTGAGAAGGTGGGCAGTAACTAGTCACTCTCCAAACAACAGAAAGTAGCTCTCCATCCCTCCTCTAGTGCTGCTGTAATCACTTTCTTATCTTTCCTTTTAAAGCTACCAGAGCAGCTTCTCTCCATTGTCTCTTCCATGAGAAGGAGGTCAATACCACCTGCACATTTATTTTGGATTTGTTCTGAATGACACCAGAACCCTTTCCCACTTGCCTCTCCTCATCTTTTTTCACAGGTGCACACATGCACCCTAACTCCGGGTGGGAATGGAGCATACAACTGACTCTCTGCCCGCATAATCAAAGCCATGGTTTGCCTCTTTCAGGGGGGAAATAGCAGTAACTGTATATTTCTCCACTGCAGGGCAAGTTAGAATTTAGGGTGATAGTGTTTGCTTTGGGAAAACACCATAGGGAAATTTTCTCCAGCTAAGCATGGCAAATCTGTTAGCTGCCATTTTTGTACATGACTGTCATTTTTGACTGACTCCTTCAACTGAGCCACCATTTTTTGACTGGCAGCTCCTAAAGATTTGGCCCAAAATTTTAAATTGCTCCCAGAAACAAAAAGTCTGTCCTCCCTTGCTGTAAGATGTATTAGTCGGGTGGATACTGATTGGCCCACAGTCACCCAATAAGCTTGTGGATGAACAAGGATTTTAATGCAAGTATCCCTGATTTAAGCCCAGCATACAAACTGATCTACCACACTGGCACTCACAAATCATTATTAAAAGAAAAAGTGAGAAAAACAATTACACAGTACAAAGCTCTGCTAGGCAGTGATTTAGAATGAAAATATATACAAAGTATGAAAGACGTAAATTGCCAAATAATACCGAGTTAAGGAAATAATGATGTTCCTTTGGTAATTTGCATCTATTCACAAAGATCTCTGCCAGCACAAATGAATTGGAATATCAGAATAATTGATAGTGGCCATGAAAGCAAGGACCTCACTGTGTTGTTCACATATCCAAGCCAATTTTCATCAATAAGAATAATGATATCAATTAAGATTCAGTGCAAGTTCACTTTATTTCCAGTAATATATTTTACAAAGGAAGATTTATTGGGATTATAAATGGCTATCACATAAGATAAACACACTGAGAGCCAAAAATGTTAAGGTATCTGTCCAGCACTAGGGATGGGCACAAACTGGGAAAATGGAGGTTTGTCCCAGTTCGTGGCTCATGGGATTACATGAACCATGAACCTTCACGCTCCTTATTTACCAAATGGATTCATTTCATGAGGTTTGTGATGCAGTAGGGGGGGTGGCCTTCTTTCTGCTGGGGGTGGCTCCCTAAGGCCAACAGAATGGAGGGGGGGAAATCTGAGATTCTCTCTCCATTCTGCTGGGGACGGTTCCCCGAGGCCAGGAAAATGGAAGGCAGGGAGATCTTGCAAAAGCCATGTAAAGGGAAAGTTTCCTTTAAATGACTTTTGCAACATGTACTGCACGTGAGTGAAGTCCAAGCAGCGAGTTCACCCAGATGTAAATTAACTCACCATTTGGACTTCACTTGCACACAAACTGCCGACATGAACCACATGAACTTCTGTGAAGAACATGGAGGTTCACTGGAGGTTTGTTGTGGGTGCAATTGCATGACCCTCGGCTCATGAACCATGAACCCAGCAATTTCGTCATGAAATTAAGTTTCTTAGCCGGTTCTTACCCATCCCTATCTGGCACGCAGTAAGGGTGTGCAATTGGATATCGCCAACCCTAAAAAAAAAGTCCGGTGTTCTTGTCATCAGATCAGAAAGGAAATATCTGACACAGCAAAAGGTTTCCTGGTAAATTTTCTGAACCCCACTAATTTTTGTCTGATAATTATCAGAAAGATAATTTCCCTGGCCAGGGGATTAGTTACGGAAGGGTCACACTTTGGTTTTCTGGTGTGGAAAGGAGGGAAAGTTATTAATATTCTCTTTTTATTTTAACTGTTGTTCATTTGGTGTGCCCATGTTTCGGGGGAGGAGATGCCAGTTAAAAACAGTTGCTCTGGAAATCATTTTTCCCTATACGGAGGCATCTTCTCCAGGGGCCATAAAATTAGATCCTATTGTCCAACTCATTTGAAACTGCGGGGCTCTTTAGTAGACAAGAATGACTGGGTCTGCTGAAATTTTGGTGCCATTTGTTTTGTTTTGTTTTTAAAAAACAGACAAACAAAACCAGCCACTCTAGAGAACCCACCATCTCCCCTCCCTTTTACCCCTTAGGAACAATGGCAGATGGCTAGGGGCACCTTCTTTGGGGAGGTATAAAATCTGGTCCTTTTGTCCAATTCACTTGAAACCTGGTGGTTATTCAGTAGATAGGAAAGACTTGATTCATTTAAATGTTTGTACCATTTGGTGAAAAAACAGCCACTCTAGAAAACCCATCATTTCCCCCTCCCTTTTACCCATCAGGAACAATGTACATGGCCAGGGGTCATTTCCTGTAGGAGCACACAGGAGCAGAGCTCCGGCAGTAAAGAGCCCAGGGGGTGGGCACATGCAACAAGCCCCACCCCTTGATCCCAGCAGCCCCAGGCCACGATGAGCAAGGAGCCTCTTTCTTTCCTTCTCTTTTTCCCCTCCTTCCTTCCTTCCTGCACAGATCTGCACGTCCCCCCCCCCAGCTAGCAATCTAAGACAATCCAGTGACACCTTTAAGGCCAAGTTTTATTCAGGTATGAGCTCTCCCTCCTCTGCGAGGGCAGATCTGTACATCCCCCCCCCAGCTAGCAATCCAAAACAGTCCAGTGGAGCCTGAGCAGTGGGTGTTGCCTTCTGACACACTTCCGATGACGTCAGGGGGTGTGGCATATGCAAATAAGGTATGCTAATGAGTTATGCTAATGAGCTCCTGCACCTCTTTTTCTACAAAATGACCCCTGGACGTGGCTAGGAACACCTTCTTCAGAGAGTTGTAGAATCCGATCCTTAACTTGAAACCTGGCGGCTATTTAATAGATAGGGAAGACTTAATTCATTGAAATTTTGGTACCAATTGGTGAAAAGACAGCTACTCCAGAAAACCTGCCACACACACCCTGCCAGGAAATAATGGTCAGACATCCATGTTAATGAAAACCCATTTCAGCTTGCCATCCTGTGGGCCTAAGAATGGGCCCCAAACCTGAGACCTGGCATCCCTTTTTGCAGTGCTGTAATTTCAAAAAGGAAAGGACCAGATTTTACACCTCCCCAAAGAAGGTGGCCCTAACCACCTGCCATTGTTCCTAATGGGTAAAAAGGAGGGGAGATGGTGGGTTCACTAGAGTGGCTGGTTTTTATGTTTTTGGGTTTTTTTTGTTCTGGTGAGCATAAAATTAGCTTACACCGTACCGAAGATGTTTAACAGATGCAAGGACCAAACAGGAATAACAGCCTTAGTTTATATGGTCACCATTTGTTTGGATTTAATTCTTGGGGAAAGTGTAGTGAAGAAAATAAATATATCAAAACTGATGCGTAAATGTACTCTTCTAAATTGTGGAATGCTGAGAGTTATCAACTGAAACCCTGTTTTCACTCTCCATCTATCTCCTCTCAAGCATGGGGGTAAGTAACAGCATCCTTTTCTTTAAGGTGGGTTGATTGGTTGTGCAGTCTTATGTCTCCTCTGTCACCAGACCAGAGAAATACATTCCGAACTACCATTCCACATTACATTACATTCTACTATTCATTGCCTTACATTACAATCACTATTCCAATCTACTATTCCAAATAAGAAGTGCAATAAAAATACAATAAAATAAAGAGGATGTATGGCTCTTAGATTCTGACTTATGTGGATGGCCTGATTTTATGCTATGAAGACAAGGAGGACTGTGATGAAATAGTTCAACATCTGAATCGAGAAGCAGAAGTGAAAGAAATAGGAAATGTCATTGACTATCTTGGAATACAAGTAGAATAAAAGGAAGATGGAAGCTATCTTCTCAGTTGGAAGCAGAAAAACCTAGAATTTCTGGACTAGATGAATACGAAAGGATTAAGCCAGCAAGCACTCCTACCTGAACAAGCAAGGAAGTCGTGAACTTGTCTGACAACAAGCAATACAGAAAAGCATTTGGAAGACTGCTGTACACAAGCACATTGACTCATCCAGTTACCACAGCCACTGTGAGCATGTTATGGAGAAAGATGGACTCACCAAGCAAAAGGGACTGGAATGTAGTCAAAAGACTTGAGAGCTTGGAGCCATTTAAATTTATCAGCTCAGCAGGGGTCCTGCCACTCATTTGTTTGGTTCAAATGGTTCAGAGCCACTTAAACCCCTGCTTTTTGCTCCCACTGCGTTTGCAGACAGTAGAAATCAGGGTTTCACAAACCTATACAAACAGTTCATTTCAGGAACCAGCATATCCATTCCGTTCAGCCACAAACCATGAACTGAACTGCACCGCAAAAATGTGGTTCATGCCCATTCCTAGTCCTGACTGCTGCTTAGGCACTCTGTCAACATCTACAGTGCCAGTTATCTCACTACATTGATGATTGTTGGAGTTTTATAGTCAGAGTTTGCTTCGGTACAGTCAATGATGTCAATGAAATCACTAAAATTCATGTGATCGAAAGGTGGATAAAACTGTCATGAGAAAGATGGGCAACTCACTTTATATCAAACCTTCACAACAAAGCTATGAAGTATGTAACATCAGTGCCTGTTAACAATAGCTGTGGGGGGCTGTGCAATCTCAGTAATGAAGAAAATTTAAACAAATGAACAAAATCATTTTCATGTTAATGTGGTAAACAGCCAGCGGCAGTACAAATTAAAACATGTTTCCCATGACTATGTAAGGCTGTCTGCTTCTATCCCACCTTACTCAAAATACCACTCAAGACAGCAACCTGCAATCTGATAAAAGGGCATAATGAAATAACTATTTGTGAGGGTTTGGTTTTCCCCCAAAAAAATGGATTGGAACTATTTTAACATAAACAATACATACTAGACTAGAAGAATCACTGGAGATCAAGGGAGTAGGACAAAGTTTTAAGGTCTCCTTCTATATAGCAACATGATTTGTTGCCCAGCAGTGCCTGAAGTCCTGGTGGGAATAAATGGGGGTGTGCGAACATCACTTCCCATGAAACTCAGAAGTGAAATCACGGAACACTCTAGAAATGGCAAACATTCTATGGTTTTGCAAATCCCAGAGCATCTCATGATGTCACTTCTGATGTTGCTGCCTTGGGCCAGTCCCAGTCCCCTGAATGTTTCCCTGGCGAAAGTAGGGGAAAGCTTGAGACTGTCCATGTTCTTACGAGGCAATGACCCCCTTCTTGCATGGTGGGAAAATAGGTACAAGCCCCTCCCATATAACACCCAATGCACCATGAAATTCAGGCAAGCCACATAGAGATCTTCATACATTAGGGCCTGATTCAACCAGGTCTTTTCCCCTTTACTGATGAAAGCAAGGAGTCTAAGCCCAGAGCTCTACCACATCAGGATGATTACAGCCCACTATTATTTATGAACAAAGCCCCTGACTGTGGCTAATCGCGTACAAACTGCAATAAAAAAGTTTGATTCCCTGCTAACCAAAGCTTTAGCAACAGTGATCATTCTGGTGTGTTTCCCCCGCCCCAGTATATCATTAAGCGCATTGCACAGATGGCTTCCCAAAATCTAATTAATAAAACATGACAGGGTGTGAATTATCATGCAATCATTCATGTTTATGTGTATTGCTGAGATCGTTAAATGCTTGGTTCTAAATCAAGATTTTTTAAATATATATATATATATTTTTTTTCCTGAAGTTTCCTGCTCAAAAATTCTGACTGACATTGCTTAGATTCTCAACACAACCATAGTCTCAAGAATGGGCTCCTCTTGAATTCACTCTACTTATGTGTGAGGGAGGAAAGCATGTATAAGGACAAGATCGTACCTTCTTACAATGAATACCTAGTTTATCATTGTAAAATTGCGAAATTCTGAGTCCTCTTTCTATGACATTGGAACTAGATCTGCAGCACTTACTGGAAGTTTGTGTTTCACTAGGTTAGGGGTAAAAAATAACTTCTATTTCTTACCAGAACTGTCTATGCTCAAAGCAGTAAATAGGAGGTATCACTTTTGTCCCTTTTATGTTGGTACACTACCATACCGGCCAGTACCGGTTTATTTTTTACCCCTGTTCTGGGTCATCTATAACTTGAACTGTATGTTAATGTGAACTGTCTTTCCTCAGTCACTGCATTCTCTGAACTTTACTTATTTATTCTTATTCTACTGCAAGTTTTGCAATAATCACTCAACATATTCACCGTGCTTCTTCTGCCACCCTATTTCCTTGAGTCCTATATAGACATAACCACCTATATATCTCTTGGTTCTTAAATCACTCTAAAACATTCATGGTGAATTTGGTTATATCTACCACTCATCAGATTTGCGGATGACACTAAATTGGGAGGAGGAGTAACCACACCAGAAGAAATAGAGTTCAGTGATGACTGAATACAGTGGGAAAGTAGATGGATGTGAATAAGATGTTGTTCAAAAATGATAAGTGCAGAGTTCTACACTTGGGTAACAAAAATCAAAAGCACACATACTGGATAGGGGACACATTGCTGGGCAGCCGTGTCTGTGAACAAGATCTTGGAGTATGGGTGGACTGTAAATTAAATATGAGCAGTCAGTGTGATGCAGCGGCATAAAAGGCTAATGCAATCTTTGGTTGTATCAACAATGGCATAACATCCAAACCACAAGATATCATAGTCCTCCTGTACACCTCATTGATCAAGCCGCACTTGGAGTACTGTGTGCAGTTCTGGAGGCCTCATTTCAAAAAGGATGTGGACAGAATAGAGCTGGTACAAAGGAGGGCAATGAAGATGATCAGTGTCCTGGAGACCAAGCTCTACAAGTAAATGGTTGAGGGGCTATGTTCAGTCTGGAGAAGAGGAGGTTGTAGAGGGACCTGATCGCTCTCTTTAAGTATTTGAAAGGCTGTCACTTAGTGGAAGGTAGGGAGCTCTTCGTGTTGACAACAGAGAAGACTCGTATGATGACCTCGTCCTCTTCGCTCCTTCAGACATAAAATTTTCCCTCCATTTTTCTCTTCTTTTCTGATTAAACAGCCCCTTTATCTATTTTCTTCTTTTCTTTTCTTTTCTTTTCTTTTCTTTTCTTTTCTTTTCTTGCACAGAATTAAAAAGTGGGAGGGGCTTGAAAGGCCACCAAGTCCAGCCCCTGCACCACACAGGATGACCAGAAGTCTCCTTTTTTATTAATATTTTTATTGTTTTAATTTGTCAATACAGAAAGTAATATCAGAAATGCTTCAAGTTATTAAAAGTACCTCAAAATACAATATTCTAAAACAAAGTCAATGTACTTTATACAACTTAACCATATCACAGAAAGATCCTCTATTAAGCGTATAATTGTTGGTCTAACGAGTTAGGAAAGTAATAGATAAGTATTCTAACATTTGTTAGCTGACATTCCCATAGTAAATTTCACATCACCAGCCATTTGTGATAATATGCATTGGCTGGGAGTATATCATGTATTGAGAGGTAGGAGAATATGGGAAACCAGATTGTTTCGAATTTGGATAGGGATGTCTGATCTGTTTGTGCTCTGCATGTTCTGCCTGTGATTCTTGCCATCACAAACTGTTCCCAAATCTTCTCATGCCAAGCAGTTAATGTAGGTGGCAGCAGAGATTTCCAGCACATGGCTATTGTCAAGCGAACTGTTGCTAGGAGTAATGCTATTATCTCTTTAGTTCTATTATCTATGGTGTCATCCCAGTGGTTCAATAACAAAGCCTCAGGACTAGAGTTGAAATCATGCGAAGTTATTTCAATAATTTGTTTTCGAACTTCCTCCCAGAAGTAACGGATCTTTGGGCACCCCCACCAACAATGTAAACAAGTACCTATCTGCCTGCATCCTTTCCAGCATATTGGGTTATTGTTAGAGTCTATTTTATATAATTGATGCGGAGTTATGTACCACCTGGAATAAAGTTTAAAAAATTGTAGTCGAACATTGTATATGCTAGAGCTATTGGCTGGAGAGGACCATATAATGTCCCAATCTGCCTCATTCCATTGTACTGTCAAGTCTTCTTCCCAACGATGTTGGAATTTGAGTTTTATCCGGCTTTCCTCCTCCTCCTCCTAGTTTAGCAGCTCTTTGCAATATGTTATTATTTATTCTCGATTTTTTCCCCTTCCCATAGGAAGCATGTCACGGACCTTTGCCAAATTTGAAAGCCTTTTTTTGTAATAAGAATCGGTAATGAGCAGAAGAAAAAAAGGAACTTCAGGAATGTGAAGATCTATGGCTGTCCAACTGTCATGTTATTATATTTTTATGCTGGCTCAGCCCAGGAACTTGAGGGTAGATACAAGATCGCCCTCTTAACAAACTTCTGAAATGGCACACAAGAGGCTTTATAACGTTCAAAAATAAACAAAATATTTTATTCAACATAAAGGGGAAAAGGTCAGGTGAATTCAGGGGTAAAATGTTTGAAGTAAATCAATAAGAACTATGAGGTGATTTAATATTTTCACAAACTACAGTTCATATGTTTCCAGCAACTGAGAGTTTTAAAACTTTACACCAAGTCTTAGATTCTTTGAGATGAGAGGCTTTTATTTCAGTATTTCCTAAAAACTCTAGTATACCTTCTTGAGTTTAACAGACTCATCAGATTTCAGAAGGCAGGAATACACTAAAGGTAAAGGTAAAGGTTTCCCTTGCTTGAAAGCCAGCCGAGTCCGACTCTAGGGTTGCGGTGCTCATCTCTGTTTCCAAACCGAAGAGCCAGCGCTGTCTGAGGACATTTCCATGGTCATGTGGCCGGCATGACTAAACACCAAGGTGCATGGAATGCTGTTACCTTCCCACCAATTTCTTCTCTGAGCACATCAGGGATCACTCCACTCTTTAGAGCTATCTCCCTTTCAACTGGGCAGGGAATCTCTTCTCTAACTAGAAGATCTATCCCCTTTCCTAGTCTGAACAGGGGTCTTCACTGATCCACCCCCTCCTCCTTGCCAACCTTCCCAGTCCTCAGTCAGGATGAAACTGTTTTCAGTCAGAGCTAAACTCTCCTCGGTCAGAGTTAAACTTTCCACAGTCAGGCCTAAACTCAAACTGAGTTCTCTTCAGCAGTCAGTTTCCAAGTCTTTCTGCTCAACTGATGCTAACCAATCAAATTCCTTTGGGTAGCCTGTCACTCAAGGCTTTCTGGGTCTGTGAGGCATTAACCCTTCACAGTCCACTACATGTTTATACAGCACTTGTGAGCTTTTTAAGTGCAGTTTGTCACAACTTGTCATAATGGGTTTAAATTGCAGGCAGAAAGATATCAGGTGGATATTAGGACTTCCCCCCCCCAGTAAGAGTAGTTCAGCAGTGGAACTGGCTGCCTAGGGAGGTGGTGAGCTCCCCCTCACTGGCAGTCTTCAAGCAGCAGCTGGACAAACATTTGTCAGGGATGCTTTAGGCTGAACCTGCATTAAGCAGGGAGTTGGACTATATGGCTTGTATGATCTCTTCCAACAGCACGATTCTATTGAAATAAGCTGATATTACAATGCCAAAGTCTGCAAACAACCAAAAACAGATGTGGTGGGCAGACAGTGGTGATAGGGACAGTGGAGCAAGGAAGCTACAGGAGAGTACAACAAGGATGTATATGTGCAACTGGCTTTTTTTTTTGCACAGTAGAGAATGCTCGCAAATGAAAACTTTGTTGGATGTTTGTTAGTGATTATCAGAATTTGCAAACAGCTTGTGAACTGAACTATCAAGTCTTCAAGCATTAGTGGAAACAATGTTACTGTGAACAGTGGTATTAGATAATATCATGGAAGAGGTAAGAAAACGTTAAAAAGTATACCCACTTGCTATTATTTTTTCTTTTCTTTTCACTTTCAGAGAATGGATTCTAATGTGTTAGGACTAATTAGCAGGGAAAGCACAATGTGAAATTAATTCATTTCTTATAGAAGATTTAAGATTTACAATCACTTTGTTCCATATGGTACCAATATATAGAAGGATATAATTCCTGCGAGATGATCCAGTCAGGTTTTTTAATGCATCGAATTCGGCTGTGTTACCTTATATTATGATGCATTATTTATTGGTATACATGTTTGTCAAATTTTATAATGAATAATTTACTCTTCTCATTTTGTTTGATGTAGTTCGTCTTTCATGCCCTGCAAATCAATATATACATTCCAGAGAGGTTATTTAGATATCAGATCTGCCACAATTATTACTTTCTCTATTTTTCATAGCACTGGGTTTATAGTGAACTGCAATCTAAAAACCTAATAAGACTGAGGGTGCTGGAAAGAAGTTCTTTTCAGAACACCTGTTGAGTGTCGTCTCTCTTTCAAAAAAAAAAATTCAAAAACTGCCTTTTCTATAAAGTCTCTGGTTTAATGCTTTATTCTGTATTTCAAGCTTAAAAGCAGTGATGGTAACAAAATTCAAAGGGGGGGGACTTGTAATGCAACTCCCCCAATTTGAAAAGTCTTGCTCAATTTTAAGTGGACTTAGACCCCTTTGATTTTGACTGTAGTTGACTTCAGAAGCACAAATAACCCAGTTTGGCCCAAGCACATCAGGCCTTGGGAGCTAAGTAAGGTCAAACCACATTTACAAAAAGAAAGAATGTGGCTGCTACATGGAGGAAGGCAACAAAAACCACCTCTGCTCATCTCTTGCTTTGAACACTCTACAGTAGGAATCACCATGAGTCAGTTGCAACTTGCTTTGAACACCCTATGGTTGGGGGTCACCATGAGTCAGTTGCAACTTGATGGCACATTCTTTAGCTGCCTAACTAACCTGAACTTCTCCAAGCTTGGTTGCCAAGCAGGGGTTGACCATGGTCAATTCTTGGATGGGAAACCACCAAGGACGACTGTGGTTCCTATGCAGAAGAAGGTAATGGCAAACCACCTCTGCTCATCTCTTCCCTTGAAAGCCTCATGAGGTAGAACTTCGTAGAGGGTTAGTATTTTAGTGCTTCGCGATTTACAATAAAATCCTAGATAGACCCTCAGAAGCCCAGTGATTTATATGGACTTAGATGGGTGTTAACTCTGCTTACAATTTCGCTATTAGATTAAATTTCACCATTAAATAGCTTTTATTAACTGTTTCCTGAAAACATGTTCTGTTTAAAATGGCTATGAAACTTAATGCATTCGATTCATTCTGTTTAATTTTTCCTAACAAGCGTTATCTGATCAGTTTAATTGGTCTTTCAGGTCATTTAATTAATTTATTTCATTGCCCATTTGTGTGTTTTAGTTAGAGAATCTTTTATCTAATTTTCATGTATGTAAAGCCCAAGCACAATATAACCTATTGCTAACTTCACAACAACAAGAAGAGTTACCCCACTTTTCTCTACCTTAACGTAGAGAGAGAAGCTTACAATCACCTTCCCTTCCTCTCCTCACAACAGGCACCTTGTGAGGTAGCTGGGGCTGACAGAATTCGGACAGAACTATGCCTGGCCCAACGTCACTCAGCAGGCCTCCTATGGAGGAGAGGTGAATCAAACCCAGTTCTCCAAATCAGACTCCGCTGCTCTTAACCTCTATATCACATTGGCTCTCAAATGAATTGAGGATGAATTTATAAACTTATTCATATTTAACACATTCTCTTTGGATTTTGAATATTAGAGCTTGAAATTTAGAGGTTTTTCAGGATGTGAAATTCTGACAAATAGTTAAGCTCTTGGTTCTAAACAGGGCATCGTATCTTCAACAAGGAAAGTTGATTCTGGAGTGTGATAATGGCACCTTGCCTGCTTGTGTGTGTTACGAGAACCAAATGCACACCCGAAAATGGCCCATTAGGACCCCTTTCGGGCTGCTACAGGCCAATTCAGATTCTCTGATCTGAATTGGCTTGCCGCCGAATTGCCGCCGAATTTCGGCAGCAATTCGGCCCCATTATATCCTATGGACCATTGAAGTCAATGGCGAAAACATAGAGTATATTCTGGGGGCTGGAGGGGAGGGGGTTTGAGGGAGAGGCTCCAAACTTATAGGGTAGCTGCTGGAACCTCTCCCCAAGATAGCAACCATGTTTGAAGAACATTTGACCAGGGGATCCAATTCTACAGCCCCCTAAACAGGTTACCCCTATCCCCTCCATTGTTCTCTATGGTGGGAAAAAGTAACTTTTTCCCCACCATAGAGAACAATGGAGGGGATGGGGCAACCTGTTTGAGGGCCTGTAGAATTGGACCCCCTGGTCCAATGCTCTTGAAACTTGGTTGCTATCTTGGGGAGAGGCTCCAGAAGCTACCCTGTGAGTTTGGAGTCTGTCCCTCAAGCCACCTCCCCTCCAGCACCCAGAATATACCCTATGTTTTTGCCATTGACTTCAATGGTTCATAGGATATAATGGGGCTGAAATTGACATTCGGCTGGCCGAAAGACTCCTGAATCCACTCCGACTGACTAAACTGACATGTGGGAGTCTTACTGCCAGCTGAAATTGATTCTGCCCGATTTGGCCGAATCCGAATGGGCCATTTTTTTTTTTTTTTGGCACACCCCTAACTATATGTACTGAGAACATATGTGTCAGGCTTGGGTTGATTGATCACATGTAACTGTTTTATTGCCATTCACAACTCCCTGATGTATCTTCCTTTGCTTTAACTTGGCTTACCCTTTTCTCCCCTCAGAATGTATTCTAGTGGGTTTATCTTTATCCTCCCCTCCCACTGCATTCCCAAGGGGGGGGGGAAGCAAGAGCATGAGTGAGAATGTATCTGTGGGAGTAGATGCTTGCAGTTGAAACTCTTCTGTGGAGCCCCAACAAGACAATGTTTCACACAGGAGGATGTCCTTGGAGAAACATCTTTGATTAGCTAGAGGAGGGCCCTTATCCCTATGGACTGAGTAGATTGCTGACGTGTATGAATGGAATGTGTGATTGTAACTATATGCACCTTTCCAGCCTTTGCACCTCAGTTCTGACCAAAGAAGTAATTCCCTAAACATCTCATATCTATATATCTAATTCCAACAGAGGGCGTGTTGTGTGGATACTTATTTCCACTAACAGGAAGCTCACTCTCTCCCAACAGCTTTTCCAACGTAGTCAGTAGACTTCCTGCGTCTGCAGAAAAATCCAAGAAGTAAAAAAATCCCTTCAGGGAGGGTTGAATTCCCCCCAATACTTTTTGAAGAGATTAGAATGTTCAGGGCAGGGGGGGGAGGCTTCTAACTGGCTCTGTAAGTAAAAGGGTGGGGGAAGGGCCCTTTCCTGGCCTCTGAGGGAGGGAGCCTTGGGGGGGCCAGGCCTGACAAAGGGTTGCCAGTGCCAGCCTGGGGAATCCCTAGAGGTTTTGAGGTGGACTCTAAGGAGGAGGGCTGGGTTTGGGGAAGGGAGAGGCCTCAGCTGGGTATAATGCCACAGAGTCCACCCTCCAAAGCAGCCATTTCCTCCAGGGAGACAGATCTCTGCTGTCTTGAGTTCAGTTGTAATTCTGGGGGGGTCCTCTAGGCCCCACTTAGAGGTTGGCAACCCTAGGCCTGGCAGCAGTTTAGGGTCGCCAGGTCACCCCCGGCCACCGACAGGGGATGGGGTGGTCCAGGGGATGCCCCGCTTTGGGGGACCCCAATCTGCCACAGCCCAACTGGCCAGCAGGGGAAGCCCCACCCCTGAGAAGCCCCCTCCTAGAGCCACTGGCACCAGTGTGATGACATCAACCAAGAGTGACATCATCACATTTCAGATGTCAGGGGCAGCACTCTAGGTCTTGGGCAAGACTCTATGGTTTAGAGGCCCAAAAAAACACAAAGTTTTGCCCAAAACCTAGATCAGGAGAACCCCGTGCTGGCAACCAGGTAGGACCTGGCAACCTTATATGCACATTGCTCCTGTTCACAAAAGAGAGGGGGAGGGATCATGGGTAATGTGTTCCCATTATGCAGGGTTGGTGGGCTACTGGTGCATGCGGTTGCAAGCTTGAAAAGGACAATTTACTCTCTAAATGAAGGAGTGAGAAATCCCAATGAGTTCTTGGCTAATTTGCAACAGACACCCTGGCCTTTTCTTTTCTCCTTTTCATCCCATCTCAGCTTCCACAATCACACAAGCTTGCCACTGACTTTAGTATTCCCAGTCGAGCAGGAACCAGCAGAGAAATGGCAGAAAGAAGGGGAAAAAAGGTGGGGGGAAGGGGGATTCCACCAGCTGCACTTGAGAAATAAATCATAGCCATGCTATGCCCAGAGCAAACGCACAGAGATTAGCACAACAAATGTTATAATTGTTCTGGAAGTCAATGCAGAGATTCTCAGTTACCTGCAAATTCCAGTCCATGAAGATCAGATAAGTAGCTACAGAAAAGTAAGGGGCTGAGTCAGGAAACCTCTGGATCTTTACCAATTAGGAAAGATTGTAATTCTCTTTCTGAAAGATTCAAGCTTCAAGCCAGCTGTCCTTTATCAGAGTAAAATAAATTCCTTAAGATCACAATATAGGTAGAAGTGACATGCCACTGTGTCTACTCAGGATGCCATCTTGCCCCCCCTCACATCCAGGCTAGACCTGATAATCTGTGACCCACCAAAACAACGGAATATCTCCAACCATGTGTGATGGCTTTCCATTGTTTATGATTATGATTGCAGACTGGATGGTAGAAAAAAAAACAGTTTATCAAACAAATGATAGGTTTAGCTTCATGGGTCGATGCTTAGTAGGTCTGTAGGCTTGCTGACTCTCACCTGGGAAATTCCTGGAGATTTGTGGGTGATGCCTGTGGAAAGTTTGGGAAGGGATTTCACCTAGACTCTATGGTATACCATAGAGTCAGCCCTCGAAGGCTTCCATTCTCTACAGCGGAACTGGTATCTGTCATCTGGAGATCCGTTGTCATTCTGGGAGGACTCCAGGTCCCACTTGGAAGCCGGCAACACTCGTCTGGTTCAGGTTCTACTTGGGCTACACTGTCATTTTTCAATGCAATTTTATAGAATACAATTGTGACTATCAGCAAAGTGTAGGAATCTTCTCCATTATGTTCTTTCAAATTGTTTGCATTAGGGAGCGGATGGTGTCTGAAGCCATTTGGAATTCAACACAATGTTTAAATTAAGCATTCCATGAATAATGAATATTTTTCTCTGAATACTGATCAGTTTCATGCATATAACGGAGGTTCTGTGAATATTGTTTCCTTTACCACAGCTCCATATGTTTGAAACCTCTGCTCACAACAACAGAAAACGGCCACAGGATTCAACTTGTAAGCTCACTGCTCTCAAGTGTAATGGCCAGTTCTAACCATACAGTGATACAGATTATTTCATCAATCATTGATCATGTTGCTGTGGAATGTTGCATATCTATGGATACAAATTTGGAGATTCCTCTTCAAGAGAAATATCTGAGGGATTCCAAATGAAGCAAAATATGTTTTATAAGACTAGGGAATTTTTTCCCTCCCTACTTGGCAGGAATGACAGAAAATGTGCATGCTGCTATTCATGTGGGTTTTATCTTGGTGCCACCCACACTGGAAATCCCACTGGGGTAGAAAAAAAACAACCCACTCCACATACTGTGTGAGCTTGATAAAGACCTGAAACTACAGCTGAGAGAAAATAATCCTGGGGTAAATTTGGAAGTATTTGCTTGTGGAAAATGCACTATGAATTTGTATCTGCTTGGGGAAAATGCCCTATGAACTTGGAGCAATATTTCTCAAGGATTCGTTACATTGGAATGTAGCTCTTTTTCACACAGCTAGGACATGTTTCCAGAGACATTGCCTTTTTTCTGAAGAAAGAAAGAAAGGTGTAGTTTGGCCCACTGTGAGGTTTGTAGTTGAGAAGGAGTTTGAACCTTTGCCTGGTATTCTATCCATTGCACTACAATGGCTCTCAAGAAAGAATTCTTATACTTTTTGTCCTCGATTACTGACAAGTTTAATAGAAGAAACCTAATTCGCAATATTGTTCTCAAGTGGCATATGGATTACAGGCCTGGAATTAGTGTGATTTTTCTTGTGAGGGGGTGGAGGAAATAGCAGAGCAATTTGTCTATGTCTGTTCCATTGCATTAAAGGATACCCAGGTATAATCCTCTGAGGGAAATTTTCCTTGACAATCTGATGAATATGAGGAAGGTATAGAATTTAAAAGTGATTCATTACATTTTTTTTCACCCTGCAGTAACAGTGCAACTGTTAAAACTTACCTCTGTGTACTTCTCATCAAGAACTTTCTATAGCAGGTTGAATAACTTCTGTATGATCTAACCTATTAAATCCATGGACCAAAGCTAAAGAAGACAGCTTTTTGGAAACTTCAACATGTAGCTGAGAGAAAAAAGGCTGAAAGCATTAGTGTTCTTGGACATTTAAGTGGAAAAAAGATGAACTTTCATGGGTTTTAATTTTCCACATTAGAAGTTACTCTTGGTCATGGAAAAGCTTCTCATTTTAAAAAGACTACTTCTTCAGAAACGAGAAGTAAATTTACTTCATCTGGGGAAATATGTTCAAGCCCTTGAAAGCTTATGTGATATATATAAAAGCGTAACATATTGGCACATTCCAGCTTTCCCATTGGCTGTGCTGTGTGCTCCATCAGCTGCCACTCAAGAGTACTCACATGCCATTGGTTGGGTGCTGGGTCTACTTCTCTTGCCCATGCACTGCCAAACTGGCCACTATTCCCTGACAGAATAAACTGCCAAAATGGCTGTCTCTCCTGATGAAGATGCTTCCCCTCTTTCTCCTGCTAGGCTCACTTTCGCTTCAGTGGCTGTTGCTAAGTAACCAAGCTTGTTTCTGTCAGTAAAAGGTGGGTGGAGGAGACCCTTTCCAGGCCTATTTTGGCTTTTGAGAGAAAACTCATTGGGGCCCATCCTGACTAGGGTTGCCAGCTCCAGATTGGGACATTCCTAGAGATTTTGTGGTGAAGTCCACGGAAGGCAGAGTTTGAGGAGGGGAGAGGACTCAGCTGAATAGAATGCCATAGAGTCCACCCTCCAAAGCAATTATTTTCTCCAGGGGGAGAGAGATCTGTTGTCTGGAGTTCAGTTTTGATACCAGGCGATCTTCAGGCTCCACCTGGAGGTTGGCTACCTGAGTCCTGGCAGCACCTTCTAGGTGACTTGATGATATCTGATGGGCACTAGGCCTGGCTTCTTGCTCCTCTATTTTTTTAATAGAAGAAGAAGGGGGGATAGAAAACCGCTCTGAGAGAACTTGTGACTGACCCAAGGTCACACCAGCAGCTGCATGTGAAGGAGTGGGGAATCAAACCCAGTTCTCCCAAATTAAAGTCCACGCTCTTAACCACTACACAAAACTGGCTTTCAACTAGGACAGCCAGTGTGGCATAGCAGTTAGCACTTCAGAGCCTAACCTACCTCACAGGGTTGTTGTGCAAATCGAAAGGCGGAGTGGAGAATGATGTGAGCTGCTTTGGTCCCCACTGCAGAGAAAGACTGTACTTTTCCTAGATAGGGGCTGCAGGGAGGGGGAGGTGATGGAAAGCTGAAGTCAGAGGGGCAGATAAAGGTAGGTTGATGGTTGGCTGGGAAGGAGATAGGTTGCCACCAATGTCCCCTCTAAGCTGTGGAGTCTTGTGATCAAAACTTCTACTTTGTGAGTTACTGGCATTAAAGTTGTGAGTGAGCAATTTGGCTGCTGCATAAATGAGTTTGCTCTGGAGCCATCCTTCCTGAGCTAAGACAAAAATGTGTGAGCTGGAGACTAAAAAACTGTGCGCTAGCTCACACTAACTCAGCTTAGAGGGAACACTGGTTGCCACCTTTAGGTTGGGAAATTCCTGGTGATTTGACGGGTGAAGCTTAGAGAGGGTGGGGTTTCAGGAGGGGTGGGACCTCAGGTACAATGCTATAGATTCCACCTTCCAAACCAACCATTTCCTCCTAGGGAACCATTGTTGCCAATCTCCAGGTGATGGCTGGAGATCACTGAGAATTACAAGTGCTCTTCTGATGGCAGTTCCCTTGAAGAAAAGGGAGCGACTCTGCTGAGATCACCACATAAAATTGACGCTGAGTGCCCAAGGCCAGGGCACCTACCCAGATCCTCTTTCTAGAGCTCGTTGTATTTATTTCTACAACAGGCCTTATTCCTAGAACTATATAAATCTGTTAGCCATCTTAAAGATGCCACAAAAACTCCATTTTTGTTTTGCGGCAACAGACTGACAAGACTATTCCAATGAAATGTTTAACCATTAAACATGGGGTGATGTTGGTAAAGTTATCACTGACATTTCCCTTAAAATGAGATCCAGAGTGAATTTGGGGTCCTCAGGTTTGAGGCATTTTGGGAAGGTCAATGATTAATCTCTCTCTCTCTTTCTCTTTCTCTGAATGTGTGTGTGTGCATGCATATATGTTTTCTCAACTCTTAGTCTGGCTTGTCACAAATTTAGCAGCAGTGAAATTCAGAACAAATTTGGAGGTTCTTTCTGTGGCAAAACCTGGGAGGAATTTCAAGGGGAGGGGGGAACCATATAGGAGTAATGAAATTTATCCAATGAAGGTCCCTAAAGTGACTGTCTCTTACATTCAAGCCCAACCAGCTAAGACCCCTTATTGCCACTGAACCTGCTCTGCAGCATTTGACAACCATCTCTAACATGCTAAAATAGAGTTGCAACAACTCCATCTTCCACCCCCAGCGGAGGACTTTGGGGGTGTTCCTGGAGGGGGAGGGGCATCCCCGACGTGATGACGTCACGTTAGGGATGTCCGCCGCCCCCCCCGCCCGCATGCCAGATCTCCAGAAACGGCAGTTCCCTGCACTTAAAGGAGCCGGCGTTTCCCCTTTAAGAGCAGCCACGTTTCCCTTTTAAGTGCACGAAGCTGGCATTTCCCTGCAAGCCTGATCTCAAGCGGAGATCGGGCTTGGGAGGAAACACGGGTTCCGCACACTTAAAGGGAGAGAGAGGGTTGGCTGTGGGTGTTGGGGGTGGGGCTTCCCCCGCTGGCCATCTGGCCGGCGGCGGGTAGAACCCCCCCAAAAAACGGGGGACCCCTGGCAAACCAGGGAGGTTGGCAACCCTATGCTAAAAATAAGCAGGCAAAACTTTCCTTAGTTTTGGAATAAACAGTGAGAATAGTGTTACCTCCTAAATCCCTATATGTCAGCTACTGTTAGAGCCAGCAGAGCACGCAAGACAACAACCCTACAATGCTTGAAATGACACGTCTGTGTGGCAAAATAACCTCTTCTCCCACAGACACCTCACACCAACCTTGTTGTGTGATAAATATTGCTCTTCAAAGAGAAGAATGATTAGCAGAAATTATAAAGTCACGTTCCAAGTCCTTGTTGTCATTCATGAAGTGAAAACATTTAGACATCAGCCTGGGTTTCAGTTGGAGGCCATTATTTTGTGACTGAAGCCATTATCTTGGGAGCACATATTTTTCAGGCGGTATTTTCATTCTGTCTTGGGGCCAGTTGCCCCTTACAGTGTGAAATGAAAATAATGTACTATTCCACCCCATGAAATGGCCTCGCCTGGTACCAGTAAATCTAGAAACCGGGTCTGCCCAGAACATGCACCTTCCCTTCTTATTTTCTTTCAAACCCAGAGCAAAGAAAATTGTAGAATCTCTTCATAGCTTTTAAAATTAGGTTTCTCAGAGAATGTTTTGTTTCATTCCTTTCAGTAGAAAGATAGGTATAGGCATATTAACTTCTGAGAAATGTAGCTCCTGAGATTGTGATGGAGCTGAAATGTGAAAATGAAACTGTGTATTGATGTCACAGTTCAATGTATGTGTCATCTTAGGGTATCTTCTCTTTGGGTTTTAGAACGTTAACAGTACTTTAATAGGCATTAAGGATATATCTTCTACCCACCTCCTCCCACCGTCTATCAATAACTTTCACTAGGATTGTTGAAATGTGTCTAAAAAATCCTCAGATATTTTGTCCAAAAAGCTCTAATTTTTAACGTAGCAAAAGAGGAAGAAGGCCACTCTAGGAATCTACAGTCAGGCTGTGGTCACACACACTAAATAATTGTGGTTTATCAGAATGGTCTATATAGTGATGTTTTAGACTTCTTTTGTAGTGGAAACATTACTGAGCTCCCCATAGGATATAATTAAATTACACATTCATATTTTAATTACAACATTTGGAGGGGGGCTACAGTCAGCTATGGAAATGCAATGGTTGCAAGTTATTGCAATATTATTTCCAGACAACTATGTAATCCCATTACTCGATATTAATTACACATTTATTTAAGCAATTAAGCATGAAAGTGGCATTATTGTCACGAATGTGATGTATGACCTGCAAGTAATTTGGTTAATGAGTAACACGAAGTGTTTTCTAACTAGGGCAGGTATGTGGTTAGTTCCTTGGCTAATTAACGTTGACAAGCTTTAGTCTGAGTACTCGCAACCTTTATGGTTTTTAATGAGAAAACCAAAATAGAAACTTACTTTGCTTTTAACAACCTAAATAATATGATCAGGAGAGAACTGGCTATTTTTTTTACAAGGAAAGGAAAGAACTGGCTATTTTTTTACAGGGTGGTGTTGCTCTCTAGCAGGGGTTCCCAACCTTTTTGAACCCTGTGGGCACCTTTGGAATTCTGACACAGTGTGCTGGGCACAGCCACCAAACTGACCTCTGCAGGAGGCAGAATCAGTCACAAAATGGCTGCCACAGCTTACCTTCATAGTGACGAGCCTCGTGCTGTGGTGGCTATTGCTGCCAAAGCAACAGTTCGACAAAAAAAATCTGAATAGCCAATCAAATTTCTAATAGAAGCCTTTGGTGTAGTGCTTAAGAGTGTGGAATCTGATCTGGGAGAACTGGGTTTGATTCCCCACTCCTCCACATGCAGCTGCTGGCATGACCTTGAGTCAGTCTCAAGTTGTCTCAGAGCTGTTCACTCCAGAGCAGTCTTCAAATGAGCTCTCAGAGCCCCACCCACCTCACAGGGTGTCTGTTGTGGGCAGGGGAAGGGAAAGGAGATTGTAAGTTGCTCTGATACTCTGAGTGAAGGGTGGGGTATAAATCAAATCTCCTCCTCCTCCTCCTCCTCCTCCTCCTCTTCTTCTTCTTCCTCTTCCTCTTCTTCCTGGGCAAAAGCCCAACTCACTCTCTAAAAACACTTGACAGGTGCCGGGAAAACGTTTGGCAGGCGTTATGGTGCCCATAGGCACCATGTTGGTGACCCCTGCTCTACATGGTTGCTAGCAACCAGAAGCAATACAAACCAAGCCTCCAGTAGAGCTGTCAGTGCCACAGGGTGCACTTGATTTGGACGCTTCAGGCACAACAGAGATTAGTGTCAGCACATCTGTTGTCTTCTCCTGAACCACCTCTGCTGGTGCCACTGGCCATATCTGAGGCTGCAGTCACACACACGAAATAATCCACTTCCAATCCACTTTCAATGTACTTCCCAACTGGATTTTTACTGTGTGAACTGGCAAAATCCCATTTGAAAGTGGATTATTTCATGTGTGTGACCACAGCCTGAGATGAGTGATGCCCAGCAGTGCTGGCTTCTTGCAGTGCAAGACTCACTTAGCTCAACATGCTTCTGGACAATCTCGGAGTGTGATCCTTTCTTTAATAGAAGAAGGCTTCAACTTCAACAGGGCTGCCTTTGAAATAAGTATGGTTTGGATTGAACAATAATGGTTATTATATCCCACCTGGACAATCCCTGTTGCAAATTGTTCTTGCTGTACTCATGGATCAATAGACCTAGATTCTCACCAGCAACACTCCTCTTATGAGTTTATGAGTTCTTCTTGAGAATTTCTTGCTCAATCAATACTTTGTGACATTGTTACATTATGACACCGCATTGTTGTGTCTATCAGGGGGGAGACAATGGGCAGCTGAAGTTGACCGTCTTCAAAACAGAATAGCAAAACTGGCTAAACTGTGCCTAGCTGCACTAGAATTCCATGGGGATGCAAATGGTCCAAGTATAATACTGGGCACATCATTCAGCTTTGGCAAAGTTTTGGGGATGGTAACTGCTTCCTTGAGAGTAGGGACTGTGCCACCCTTGTTCAAGGAGGCAGTGGTTAGGCCTGTTCTTGGGAGGGACCCCTTCCCTGAGCTCCCACCATGTTGGAGAACTTTCCGCCAGTCTTCCATCCTTGGCCAAGGTGCTAGAGTGGATGGTTTCTTCTCAGCTCCAGGGGGTCTTGGAAGAGAGTGGTTTTCTGGACCCATTTGAATCTGGCTTTCAGTTGGGGTTTGGAACAGAGATTGCTTTGTCATCTTGGTGGATGATCTCTACCAAAACTAGACAAAGAGAGTATGACATTGCTAGTTTTACTGGATCTCTCAGTGACTATTTACCATGGTATCATACTGGGCCATCTCTAGATGCTGGGACTAAGAGGAACCATGTTACCATGGTTCGAGTGGGTGTAACTCAAGGCTTCTTGTGCCTCTCTGCCATAACATCACCCATGTGGTTTTACTGACTGAAATTAACGGATCCCCCTCCTCCTCCAGGCTGTCAACACTCAACAGGGCTAATAGTAGTGTGGGAAAGAGGGCTATTTTCAATGAGCAAAACTATGCAGGAATGGAAGATTTATATGCTACCCATGCCCCTCCCTGTGGTACCATAACCTGGACCAAAATTGGGGCTCACCTAGTTACTATTTCCCTTTAAAATGCTGGGAAGAGCTACTTGGACCCTGAGAGTCTCAGCTTTTAGTTTAAAAGTTTATTGGCAACAACAAGGTGCCTGGTAGCGGGCTGAGCAATGCCTGCCAAAAACTGAAATGATAGAGAGTGGGTGGAATGGAGTGGATTCTTGGTGATTGGATAGGGATAGGGCTTTAATGCTCTGTGCAATTTCTTGCCTTCCACATAACCAGAAATAACAGACTAAATTATGCAGAATCAAAGATGTGTTGCATTGATGGTCTTAAACAGGAATAACTCTGCATAAAATAGCACTACTGAGCAGACCGGAGGTCAGTTTTTATCTGGTGAAGAATGTGGGTTATCTAGATGCACAATTTCATATAATGATTAACACATAGTACTGGGCATGTCAGAGCATGGGCCCAGCAATTAAACGACAGCAGGGTTGCAAGACTGAAGACAGAGAAGAATTTCACATTACCCAGTTTCAGCCGGTTTCAAGCTGGTAATGATCCGTTTTTCACACAGGGCTTTCCCATACCGGAAAAGAGCCGGATCAGAAGCGGTTTGGCATTTCAGACTGCACCACTTTGTTTTCCCGCTGTTTTCCACCCGCGCGGGTGATCTTTAAAAAAAAAATGTTTGATTTATAGCGCTATAGCACTATAAAGTGAATGTTCCCCCCCCCAAAAAAAGCCAGAGATCGCTCGCGCGGGCAAAAAACAGTGGGAAAAAGTGCATCGGAACCGGGAGAGGAAACTGAGGACTACTTGGTAGCGGTTGATAAGTAAAACGCTTCAGCCCCGTTTCCTAAACGGAACAGAAGCAATGTGTCTGAAATGACAGATATATTCTGGAAGGGAACCGGTTCTCAAACGGTTCTGTCTGAAATGACAGACCAGAAACCGTTTGGGAACCCTTCCACTTCCGGATTATATCGTCTGTCTGAAATTCCTCAAAGTTCTTTCCCAGCCAACTTGTTAGAGACGCCATGGGCCTTCCGAATGCAGGGCCTTCTGGCCGTCCTTTTCCACAGAGGAGTGAAAATTCTGCTATGTGATATTTTTCTGGGTCCATTGTTTACTTCTGACACTAGGTGATATTTCTAGGTCCATAGATAAAAAGAATGAGAAATGGCTTAAATGGCTGCAATACAAGGAGCAACGAAAACTTCTTATACAATAGCTTCTAAATTTAAATTTAACTCAATTAAGAATTTAAATTAAGGGCGGGAAAGTACCAGCTGGATATTTGGAGAAACTTTTTTACAGTAAGAGTTGTGCAACAATGGAATCAGCTGTCTAGGGAGGTGGTGAGCTCCCCCTCACTGGCAGTCTTGAAGCAGCGGCTGGACAAACACTTGTCAGGGATGCTCTAGGCTGATCCTGCATTGATCATGGGGTTGGACTAGATGGCCTGAACGGCCCCTTCCAACTCTGTGATTCTAGGATTCTAAGGCTCGTTCTACAAATAAATTCATGTTATTACAGGGCTAGTCTTCAAATTACCAGTTCCCTAGAGCTACTTTAGTAATGTCTCTACATTATAAATTCTATCTCTGCATGGTCCTGCCCTACAGTGAACCTACTTGTCTTTGCCAGCTGTTTTGATTTGCGCCATCACCTACCACATTTCCACACAACAATCACAATAGCAATATGTCAGTATGTTCTGCCTCTGAATGCTTATAGAAATGATGTACCAGGGGGGGAAAGTTGCTTCTTGATGAGAAGTTCCAGGGGTCACATGCCCTCCATGCAATTGGCCTCTGGCAACACTCCTCTCGAACCATCCAGCATTCATCACAGCCTGAAGAGATATATTGATTAAAATGTATCACTGGATTATATGAAGTGGGGCAATTTGTACGCTTTCATGTTAATGCAGGTGAGAATTTGGGGGGTTGGATTAACTCAGCATTCCTGTCCGCAAATCTACTTTTTGTAAAGACTATCTAATAACTGGATCCTAACCCTAATCCTAAAGTCACTTCAGTATTATTTGAGACACCCTGACTTAGATAGTCCAGGCTAGCCTGATCTCCTCAGAACTTGGAGGAAGAGAAGAAGAAGAGGAGGAGGAGGAGATTGGATTTATATCCCATCCTTCACTACCCAAAGGTGTCTCAGAGCGGCTTACAAACTCCTTTCCCTTCCCCCCCCAACAACAGACACCTGTAAGGTAGGTGGGGCTGAGAGAGCTCCAACAGAAACTGCTCTTTTTCAAGAACAGCTGTGCCAAAACTATGGCTTGCCCAAGGTCATTCAGCAGGTGCAAGTGGAGGAGTGGGGAATCAAACCGGTTCTCCCAGATTAGAGTCCCACGTGCACTTAACCACTACACCAAACTGGCACTTAACCACTACCCCCCGGGAGAAAAGGGGGGGGGGGGGGGTGAGCCCTGGTTAGTGTTTGCATGGGAGGCCACCAAAGAATACCAAGATCACTACACAGAGGCATTGTCAGACCATGCTTCACTTTGCTCTCTTTAGTTATTGGGGGGGAGGGAATTCCTGCAGGGAGGGAGGTTGAATGAATAGGTGAGAGAGTGGGACCTTTGCTTCTAGGAGTCATAACCTTCCTCGCAAGTTGTACCTCCTTTCCCTTTCCCAGGGTAAGGTGTCCTTGAGAGCTTCTTTCTAGCAGTTTGAGCAGGAGATAACCAAGGGCCAGTTTGGTGTAGTGGTTAAGTGTGGAGACTCTAATCTGGGAGAACCAGGTTTGATTCCCCATGTTAGGTCGCGAACTTAACAAAGAAGTCGGAGAGTGATTTCAGCAAGAATGCGGTTTTTATTCTTCAGCTTCGTTACTTCTCCAACACAGTACAACAATCGCCAGCCAGAACCCATCAGAGCCATAAATACACTGGCTTGTCTATATTTAAACCTTCCCGGCTAGTGTAGCCACACCCCCTGTACAGATAACAACCTATGAGGTTGACGAGTTAACATCCAATCACAAGCGATCCCGTTTTGCATGGTGATTGGCAGACACATTCTGGGCTAGGGCTCCTATTGGTTACATTAGGATCCTAGCCCAGGGGCGAAGCTTAACATGGTATCTTAATGGGACAGTTCACATAGCAGTTATATATACAAGTCAATACATAACAAATCCCTCCCCCCTAAGCAAAGCACTATGTACAATCATAATCGCTTAGATAGGTGGGCACTCTTCGTATCCTCTGAGACCTCCGCGGCAGAGGAGGTTCAGGGCACTTCTGAATTGGAGGCACTCTGCTTGACTCACTCTCGAGTGGGTCAGGTACACTTCCATCCCTTGCAGTGGGTCCAAGAGTAGGGGTCTGCCCTTCCTCAGGGACAGTACTGGGCTCGGTAGGCTCGGCAGTACTCACCTCCGGCAGAGGTATGGGATGGTCCTCGGGGTCGGTCATCCCTTGCAGTGGGTCCAAGAGTAGGGGTCTGCCCTTCCTCAGGGACAGTACTGGGCTCGGCAGGCTCGGCAGTACTCACCTCCGGCAGAGGTATGGGATGGTCCTC